>NC_056745.1:1393507171-1393807171 GCF_019279795.1 Protopterus annectens | reverse complement strand
ATACAAGTGGGGTGTGGTTACTTGGGCTGCAGAGTTGAACACTGCTGTATAAAGTCAAAAAGCCCCCAGTGCTAATGCTGCATGAGTAAATGTTGAAGCTTGTCTGTAACCAGCAAAAAGAATGTAAGATCTCATTTGGATTACCTGACAATGAACTTGAAGATAAACTCAGTCAAAACAACCACATCAAACAAGTGTGCTTGTTAAGTATAAGATTTTCATGCTGCAATGTGCTGTAATACATAAAAAAGCACTGTGGCCAATGTACAGTACTATATCTGAATGCCAATAATCCTTCATGTAGGATTGTTTTTGTCCCCCCCTCCCCATTTTTTTCTAATGGCTTTACTAGTGGCCCCTAATTCACCAATTTATTCTGGGTGGTGGGAACTGGGCATCCATTCATGGGCAAGTGATAGTACTTTGGTCAATTTTTTACTGTCCAGGAATGCTGATCAACAAACATTCTCTTGCAAGACTTGGATGGTAGGGAGAAAGCCAGCTTACTGGTCATAGCAGGGCATCACCCCTCCCATATCACCTCTTAAAACCATCATTGTTGTCCCCTGAAGGGAAGCATGCCTCCACATACCAGATTCCCCCCAATTACCAGTGCAATTGTATCATAACAGCATGGGCTAGACAAGTTTGAACCCCACTAAGTAACACTTAGTGCTCCCACCAGGTGTCATGCTTGCAGCCAGCCAGAGTCACGTCCCTCCCATCCCCCCAGGAAGGGTGAGCTAGCAACATCTGCTTACTCCCATCTTCCCTAGCCAGCTCCACACCAGTGCCTACTCTAGTATTTGAACTCAGGTCACCTACATTATAGTCAGGGCCTCCCTCTAATTTGTGGAGCTGGCTATCCTTCATATAGGTTAACCAGTCAGAGGTCAAGAAAATTATATGGTGAACTAAAACAAAGGTTAAACAAAAACTTAGTGATACTACCAAGGCTTGTTTTTCTATACCGGCTAAACTTTCATATGTTTTTAAAATCTTGCTTTATCAGCAGAGTCCTTTTAAATTTTTAAAGTGCCATAAGTGACTAAAACATGATTTTTGAAATGGATGCATTACATTTCTTACTGCCATTAACAAGGGTTTTCTTATTGTGGACAGGATTTTGTAAAATGAAAAGGCAGCACTTCTGTCTACCTGTCCAGTGCTGCCTTTTCATTTTACAAAGGCAGCACTTCTGTCCATCTGTCCAGTGCTCCTAAACTCCACATCTCATGATAGCTTGCACTTCTAATTGTATTCTAACAGTTATATTGACTGTTACACAGTATTTAAATATATATATATATATATATATATATATATATATATATATATATATATATATATATATATATATATATATATATATATATATATATATACATATAGGTCTATTTGACCCATCAACATTACACACTACTAAAAGTCAGGCGAGTCCGCTTTCACGAAAGTGCATTTATCTGAAAATGCACTTTCACAAAAAAGCATTTCAGTGAACAGAGTTCACCAGTTCTAGAATCCCGTGGTGGTGCAGGTACAGTGTTTCTTAACAGGTGTATGGGAGGGGAACTTGTTGTAGATTGCGGTACAGTGAAGATAAGTTAATATTCCCTTTTCCCCACTGTAGTGCAATCTTGGAGTTAGTATATATAAGTAGTGGGGGTGCAGGGTGGGCTTGCCCCCCTGCATATACGTGTGTACTGTATTTTTTTTTTGTTTTATTTCGATAAGTTTATTTTCGGATAAATGCACTTTCACAAAAACTGACTCACCTAACTGACTTTCGGTAATGTGTAATTTCGAGGGGTCAATGTATAATTTTTTTTTAATGGTCTCTCCCTTTTTTTAATTTCTCCAAATCTTTTGGGTTTCTAATACCATGATGGGAATGGACCCCATTCCTAAGCCAAAGTACAATTAAAGTTCATGAAATTAGTATTGTTTCACTCTTTGATGTCAGCCAAAAGTGACTTTTTTACTTTAAGCATTATGAAATGTTGCTCTAGAAAGTTGGAGACTTCTCAATTTTAGTGGCAATAAACACTAATATCTGGAAACCATCCATTATAAGACTTTAACCCATTATATGTCTGCAATATTTCTATACTAATTCTTTTATACTAGCTTATGCCTGAAAACAGATGTGCTTACACGCCAAAATACTTAAAATAGGAATAAAAGTAAATTTAATGTGAGACAATTTGGAATCAAAATATTTAGCCATATATGTGTACCTGTGTGTATGTATAGATATAAATGTAGATATAGACATATCTATAAATAGAAGGTGAGGGATAGTAGCAAGTACAATGCAAATGAGACAGTTTTTTATATTCAAGTGCAGTTTATTTTCAGTGAAAAGAGCAAATTAAAATTCATTTTCAGCTCAAAAGAAAACAACCACACACTGGCATAACATACTTCTGATTATTACAGTTTGGTTCTTGGTTTGTTAAGCCACTTTAAAGTCTCTTAGTAAACAAAATATTCCTTATAATTCACAGACTTGGTGTTACAGGCCTGGGCTGCTTCATAATTCACAAATGCTTCAACAACATACTTCTCAACTGCCCAGATTTTCACACAATGCCCATATTTTTGTCCTGTTCCTCACAGAATTTGTGGTTTTCTGATACATCACTGAGAACTGAAGCCACTAAATAATGACAGACATTTGAGTTTCAGAATTCATACTCTCTGAATAAGGCATACCAATGCAAAACCTGTTATTCTATCAGCTTTCTAACTTTATAAGAGCAATATTTAAATTGTCCCTATTTTTTTTGTCTGTCCAGAATTGTACTAAGAAGTTGAGAACCCTGAAAAATTTCCATAGCTTCACTCCATCATTCAACCTTACACTACTAAGAGACATCTACTCTGTACTGATAAATCCATTATTCTCCATAACTAAACCTAACAACAATGCAGGATCATTCTTGTATTCACTGTGCATTGCTAATAGCTGGAATACCATGCCGCTCCACTTAGTCTGCAAACTGAAAGACATTAAATGCCAGCTGAAACAAAACCTAATAGTTAAATGGCTCTGTACCTGCACCTCCTCTGGTTAAGTTGGTAGTAATGTAATGGCTCTGTACCTGCACCTCCTCTGGTTAAGTTGGTAGTAATGTAATGGCTCTGTACCTACACCTCCTCTGGTTAAGTTGGTAGTAATGTAATGGCTGTGTACCTACACCTCCTCTGGTTAAGTTGTTAGTAATATAATGGCTCTGTACCTGCACATGTTATCACAATTATACCCTCTTCTGTTATCTCATCTCTTTTATCTTCCTTGTGCCTCCACTTTATCTTATCTTCCTATGCCCTAGATTTTGAACATGTCTTTATAGCAACAAATATTATTACATAAAATCTGACAATTTATGCAGACTGATGATACTGCCCTACATATACCTTTTTGTATCTAAAAAATATTCATATGCAACCAGTGTTATTGTTAATCAAAACTATTATTTATAAATGATGTAATTGATATTATGAATGTCTGAACATTGGAAATGTTGCTCATGAATGAAACTGTAACTGACTGTAAATGATGAAACAATGCAAATGGTGTCTGTATAATGGAGCTTTTCGCCCCAGGCCTCTGCTCAGTCAGCGTTTATATCACGTTATTGAAAGATGAAAATAGCGAATGCTATTTCATTGGCCCCAAAACATCTAAACATGAAAACATCGAACAGTCAGAACAGCGATTTTTTTCCCATGGAAAAAATTTGCTGCTTCGGAACTCATACACATAACACAAGCACATCAAACAAACAGCAACCACACACATACACTTAAATTCCTACAACTAACGCTACACTAAACTAAACATACACTACTATCTACCTACTTACCTTAACCCAATCCCTAACCCTAAGGTCCGTCACTATCACACACTCACCTAACCCTAGCTCACTTAAACCGCTCTTAACCCTAAAGTCTGTCACTATCGCACAGACGCCTAACCCGTACCTTAACCCTAACTCACTTAACCCGCCCCTAATCCTAACGTACAAACAATCGCACATTTACCTAAACCCAACCCATAACTTTCCACCACAGCGCTAAGAATAGCGAAGCCACAGAAACGGCCAACCGAATTCTTTCCCGAGGAAAGAATTCGCTGTTCTTAGCGTTCGCTGAATAGTGTTCAATATCAGAACATTCAAAGTTTTAATACTTCAATGTTCTGATATAGACCCGCTCAGTCAGACTTTCCTGATAAAGAAATGACATTAAATAAATAAATAAATACATAAGTTATGCTACTGGTATTCTTTTAGTAGATCCGCATGTCTCCCGGTGATTTTCCTGGTATCTCCACATCTTATAGTCATGGTCCATCAAGAGTCTCCAAGTATTGCATTAATTAATGTATGTGTACTTATATCACTTTTGTAATTGGGATTTAATAAAGATGTTTAAAAAAAGAGAGGGTGAGTCTCTAAGTGTCTCCAGTCCTGGCCTCAAAATCCCATGTATGAGAGTCAAATGTATCTGACATCATGGGCTTTCAGCCGCTCTTCTAACACCAGTTCTCCAGTTGATTCACATTATGTTTTGTTATTGAAGTTCTTTCTACATCTATAGTCTGTTGTCTGTACACCCCACCATCAGTTTTACCACATCTATATAGCCTTATACAGTTTATCAGAATAGCATTTTTAAATGTGTAATGTCACTGGTGTAATAGGTAGCACATTTACATTTGGTGCTGGAAGTGCAGAAGGTTGTAGGTTCTATTCCCACTCCAGGTGACTGGACCACTGTCAATGCAGTGTAGCATTAGGGCTGCTCCTGAATGTGTCTAACTTCAGATGAGATGTTAAACCAAGGTCCCACCTGTTTTAGTTGTTGATAGCTCAGTTGGATGTAAAAGATCCCATGGTGCCTATCGAAAACAGTAGTGGAAGTCGCCCAATGCCCTTGCCAAATTTCACCTAGTAAAAATATCACCATGGCTCTTCTCTGTAAAGAGGTCACTAGCCTAGTGAGACCAACCTGGTCAGCAAAGGATAAATAAAGAAAAAAAATATTTATGAAACAGCCACTATGCCTATTGACCACTCCCTTGGAAGATAGAACACGCAGATCAGTATTGAATAGGAGGCGTTATGGGACCGATAAAACCCATCAACATTCTTGTGGCTGTTGCTATGCTGATGATATAATGAAAGGTTTGTGGTGACCAAGCCCATCTACATAAGCTCATGTTCACATCCCATTGCTTGAACATCAGTTGCTGGGGTTCATGGTCAGTTACTACAGTGCACTAGCTTCCTAACTAGTAATACTACAATTAAGTTATTGCCTACTTACTAACAAGACACTCTTGGTGTCTGGCAAAGTGTCTTGCCTCAGACTTAGTCTCCTACTGAGGCAGCAGACTTGGTGTTCTTCACCACGTATTCTAAGAGATAACACCCACCTCTGATGCATCTGTGTACATAGTAAAATACTTAGTAAAGTCAGGGGCAGTCAGTGCCGGCAGTGAACGTAACATGACATAACTTTTAATTGATTAAAAGCTTATTTTGCTTGTATTGTCCATCATGACTGGATGGGTGCCTTACTTTTTGCAGTGTGTGTCGGAGGAAAGCCTATGGTAGCAAACATGTATATGAATTTTCTGTAGTTGTCTGCTACTCTTAAAAATGTGTTCACTTGTCATTTGGTACTGGGGAGAGGCCAGTCTTTGTTTGGACCAAATTACCACTCTTCCAATCACATGCCTTAAGGATGTGGCATTTATCATACAAAGCTTACTTTTGACAGCATTTACTATGTTCCCTGCCTGTCTTCAAGAGTACTACAGCTTGTACTCTGGACAGATGTGACTCATATTCTTCTGAATAAATTATTGTATTATCAAGGTATGTTACTGAGTACCTAGCAGGTAGTTTCCAAACCTTATCTATGAGTCTTTGGAAGTACAACAAGCTCAATGTAAACCAAAGAGTAAGATTGTATAATGAAAAAGGCCTTTGGGGTGGAAAATGCCATGTTATCTTTGTCTTCAGGCATGAGGGAAATCTGACAGTATCCCTTTGTCAAATCCAGGGTTATCAAAAAAAAAACTACATTTCCTAGCTTCTTGAGCGCATCCAGTCAGATAAATGTCAAATATGGATATGGCATTCAGTTTTCAGAAATCAGTTCAGAATGTTAGGGACCTGTCCAGCTTAGGGACCAACAAAACTGATCTGTTTCATTCAGTTAGGAGACCCTCAATAATATGCATATGTATCCATGAACGTCTGAAGCCAGGTTGTGTGGCCATCTTTAAAAAGTGTGGGCAAACTGCACAGAACTTTTCAGTGTCTTTCATTACATCAGAACAAGTAAACCTAGATAAAATTCTAGCTTTGGCTTTGTCTATCTCTAGGTGTCCTTCCAAAATACAGCTATGTGCCATTTTCATCACAAGTGTTTTGAAAGGTTTTAGAACTAACAGTGCAGTATTTCTTATTATTTTTATTTATCTTGTACAAAGTCATTCTTCACCTCAAACTTTGAGCATGACGTAGGGTCAGTTTTCTTATCCATGTCTCCTTCTGTTCTGGTTACATTTTCTCTGGCCCTGATAAATATATCATCTTTGCACTGTGCTTTCTTAAATTTTTCACTGCTTGTCTGTAGATCTGTCAGGTCATGAATACTTTCATCATTGAAATGACATGAAGTATAAAGCACAGCCTCTTCATATACAAATGAGTATAGGTAATTCCACGTCTCCTATTCCTTCCTTTACAAAAGGTAACTCATGCCAGTGACTTTCTTCTGCTTTTTGGTTTTCACAATTCCTTTGCTTTTACCTTAGTAATGTTTTTTTCCTCTTGTATTTCCTGCTGGGAGCCTGGCTTCTGACTATCCCTCTCTTTTGATATTACAGTTGGAAACCTTTTTTGCTTAGTAGGTTTATTGTTGGTAGTCTCTCCTTGTCTGACTCCATGTAGGATTCTTCCATCTTTCCCTATGTTAATGGTTGGAATCGGGCAGGGTTCCATATCATGCACTACAGGTTCCTCCCTTTCAGTTTCTGCACTAACTTAATAACTGAGTTTTCTGATAAGACTCAGTTACAGGTACCCATTGACATGCAGGTTCTTCTGTCCCTTCCACCCGGAGGCAGATTTAGTTCAGTTTAAAGTTTCAGCTATATATTTTAATGGTGCATCAGGCTGCTGCAGATCCCCATTTTGTACCAGGGATATATTCAGGACTGTATATCCCTAACACATGAATTTAGATTGCTGCTTCCCCCCCATTTTGTACTGCAGGAATATTCAGGTCATAGAAAATGTAACTTTGATCTGCACCACCCCCATAATTTCCACAATGTATTTAATGGAGGGAAGACTTGCCAGTTATGATGCCATGTGTTAAATTCTGTATCAAAGCTACAGGATGCAGTACTTTACCCAACATAATTTGAATTTATAGAAATGTCGACATGTTATAAGATACTCTTTCCTGACTACAAATACATACATTACTTCCATCTTCCTGTTGTCATTTATGTCTCCAAATATACAGTTTCTTAGAAGTACGGTCATGTTTCCACAATGCGGTAGACCCTTCAGTTCCTTCTCATTCACCAGAGTTGTAAATTTTAAAGAATCTTGTGTTTCATAAATCCCTACGTTACTTGATGGGTTGCCAACTGGCTTACTGACAGTACCCAGACTGTAAAAGTAGCCGACTCCAAATCCAGCTCCAGACAAGTAACAAGTGGAGTACCTCAGGGTTCAGTCCTGGGACTGCTCTTGTTTGGCATCTACTTCGCTGAAGTACAGGCCAACACTAAGGGACTCTGGGTAAAAAAGTTCGCAGATGACTGCAAACTGGGAGCCATTACTGAATCCCCAAATTATGTGGATACTCTACAAAAGGGCCTTACAGAAACAGATGCTTGGTGCCAGAGCCATGGGCTCAAGCTTAATGCCAAGAAATGTATAGTTATCCCCTTTGGGAAAAACCATGTACCCATGAATTACCACATAGGTGGCAGGACACTAAACACTGAAAGTGTGATGAGAGACTTAGGGACACAGGTGGACAGTGGTCTCACCTTCGATAACCACATCACCACAACAGTCAGGAAATCCTTCTATGTGGCACACCTCATCACTAAGGGCTTTTCATCCAGAAAAAAGGAGGTCATCGTCCCGCTGTACTCATCCCTCATTAGACCCATTATAGAGTACAACGCCCCATTTGATATGTACCTCACACGACATCTGCAACAGCTGGAAAGGCTGCAGAAATACCTCACTAAAAGAATCACAGGCCTAAAGCAGATGACCGGCTAAAAAAAACTCCAGCTATACTTTGTGGCATATCATCTACTCAGAGGCGAGCTCTGTTTAACATAAAAGGCCATGTCAAACCCTGAGCTGCTGGACATGCTCCACTTAAAGAATTCCCAATCTCTCAGAGCCACATGCTCCAGGAATCTAAACCTTGTCATCACAG
This sequence comes from Protopterus annectens, assembly GCF_019279795.1. NCBI lineage: Eukaryota > Metazoa > Chordata > Ceratodontiformes > Protopteridae > Protopterus > Protopterus annectens. Next base: position 1,393,798,681 of record NC_056745.1, on the reverse strand, counting down.
TGAAAAAAACATGCTGGAGGGATAGGTTCCTGACCCAGAGACTCCCCATACTCTGGAATAGACTGCCCATACATGTCAAGCAGAGCGCCTCCTTGTCCCTCTTCAAAAGGAACCTTGACGATTGGATGGGAGATAGGAAATTCACCCTGGGGATCACGTCAGTTGCCCTACTAGACAGGGGTCCAGGGAAATAAATATTGTGGGAAGAAATATACAGGGATTTGTTATGGCTAGGCTTGTATAGGCCCTAGGGCCAATAGCCTAGTACCAACCTATGAACCTAAAATTTAAAGTGGACTAACAAATCCAGAATTGGCCTGTAAATAACTAGAGAGTATTACTTTGTTGTTTACTTTTGTCGTGCCTTGATGTAGTCCGTAAGAGTTATGTGTGCATTGTGAGCATGAGGTTGCAGTCATCTGTTAAGAACCCTGCATGCTTTTCCGTAAGTTTCGTACAGTGCTGCAGCTCCGTAGCCAGCTAGGACGGTGAGGGGTTCTTAACTCTTCTTTTCTGCATAGGTGCCATATTAATGAATATGGAAAGGAAAGTGATACTTTAATAGTCAAGTGGTACAGAGAGACATCACAGGTGCCCAGTTAGCCTCTTGCAGAGCCATTCCAGACTTTAGATTGGAAAAGTTCATCACATTCCTAGTTTGAATTATTTTTGGCTGAAGAGTAAAACTTGCTGTGTGTTAAAATTACAAACAGGAGTGAATGATCACTGAAAAAAATCTGACATGGAACCAATATCTGACACAATTTAAAGGAGCTTTGTAAGAAACAATCAAGTACACTGGCAGGCCCATGAAACAGATTATTTATACTTGAATAAATAGTTTAAAAATAACTATTTCTTCTTTCAACTTTTTGTTTTGAATAGTATTTCTAATGTAATCTTTATTGTATTGGATTATGCTGTATTTGTATTGTACTGTATGTGCAGGTTTTCTCCCCGGGCCTCTGCTGAAAACAGGTTCTGTAGACCCAGTCAGACCACCCCGGTAAACAAATGTCAAATAAAACAAATAAATAAATATTTATTTATACAATGTACTAACTGGGTAGAGCACGTAGCACATTGTTCAAATTCAGTTTCTGCTTATAATGTGAACATATATCAAGTGAAAAAAAATAAAAATAATTTATGCAATAAAAGAGCACACTAAAACCAAAGGAACAGTTAAAATATGATAAAAATGATTTAAGAAAGTAGCTAACAGAAACCAGTATGTAAAATGTTTACATCACTTAGAGTAGTGAAATGGTAGTGTGAAAATGATAGGCAGTATTGTTCTGTGACACACTACCTGCTTTTGCTGTTCAATGTCCTGATTCGTCTTGGTGTTAAAGTCTTCCATGGTTAGGGTTTCAGCATCAGTGTAAGTTTATAACCATTCTGTTCATAGATTCATAAGTAGGTACTAGACTATCGGCCCTAGGGCCTATACAAGCCCAGCCAAAAAGGTACCCTGGCTTTTGCCAGCCAAGAAAATTATTTTCCTGTGCCACTGTTGAGCAGAACCACAGAGGTGATCCCTGGGGTGAATTTCCTATTTCCCATCCAATCATCAAGATTTTTCTTGAACAGTGCTAATGAGGAGCTTTGTCTGATATAGATAGGTAGTTTACTCCAGAGTATGGGAAGTCTCTGGGGCAGGAATCTATCCCTCTCGTATGTTCTGTTTATTGTGGTGATAAGGTTTAGGTCCGTAGAGTGTGTAGCTCGGAGGGATTGGGATTTCTTTAAGTGGAGCATGTCCAACAGCTCTGGGTTTGACATAGCTTTGTATGTTAGGCAGAGATCACCTCCGAGTAGGCGATATGCGACGGAGTAAAGCTGGAGTTTTTTGAGACGGTCTGCGTAGGGCATCTGTTTGAGGCCGGTAATCCTCTTTGTGAGGTATTTCTGCAGCCTTTCCAGTTGTTGTAGATGTCTTGTGAGGTACATACTAAAAGGGGCATTTTACTCATGGGCTAAAGCAAGTGAGAGGCTGAACCAGGTTGACAACAAACGCAGGAGTCTTTCATATCTAGTCTTCCATAAAGCCTTAAAGTGATGATGATAATATCCATATCAAGGAAGGTTGAGGTTGAAGTGAATCCATAACAGAAGTCATTTAGTTTCACACATAGTTACCACCTCCGCATTGTGAGTACAACCTTCTAGCGCTTATTTAATTTCAGAGTCTGATATGTATGGGTTTAGCCACATTCCAGAAAGAACAAATAAAGTAGGAGGTCATAGAAATCAGCCAGTACAGGAATCTCAGCAGTATTATTCCTTAAGTTGTATATGTTTAAGTGGATGTTTTTCATGCCCCTTTCTGACCTCCAGAATGTGTTACAGGGGAGAACAAAAGATTATCAGGCAAGCAGGGTGGTCTTGGGTTAGGGTAAGTATCAGCTAAGTTGAATATTGTAAGCAGAAGCTGCAGGATAAGTGATCATGTACAGAAATCCCAGCATGACATTTGTATCTCTTGAATAACAATAAACTTCTTCTGAACTTTTGCCCAAGTTATAGCACATAGAAGTTTCCAAGGCTGGCAATACCATGTGCCATTCAAGTGGCATGCTGGATTTTATGTATGATTTTCTTTGTCTAATAAAACATGCAGGTCCACTGTTAGAGTTAGCAGAGCAATAGCAACATGATAAAACTGTGTGTGAATTAAGAACATGACTACAGTAAGCAAAAGTACAATGTGTAATAAATACATTGCAAGTATCAGTAAGGAAAAGTCTAGTGTAATAAAAACAGCAGAGATCAAGAAAAATCATGTTAAGGAGAGTGCATATGGTAACGTATATGAGTGCAGCCTTCATGAAACTCATCAAGTTTAAATGAGAGTTTGTGACAAATTATGGGAAAGTTTTGGAGTAAACTGCTCGTAGCAGTAAGGATGAACATAATATATTTTAAGGCAGATAACCTAATTTAAGGTAGTATAATTTGGATGTTTGTGAAAAATACTCCTTCCAGCTTCCACTTAGTTATTTAATTGCATCAAAAATTAAGCATATAAAAATGTACTGATCCACAGACAATCTAATGGTGGGATTGAGCCAAGACTTATTTTTTTTTTTTTGCTAGGCACTAATCCCAAGTCTTGACAGTGAAATAATACGTGAGAAATACACACAAAGAAAATGCTGAGAAAGGATACAGAATGGTTGAACTTGCAGACAGGTGTGACTGCATGTGCTGAGGTGATGTGCATTTGCTGACTATGAAGGTACTAGACTACCTGGTACAGGTGAACTCCGAATCTGTGGACTCTGTGATAATTATGAGGCTAAAGGATGGTGAGGACTAGGCAATTAACACTTCCAGCAAGACAACAGATTACAAGGGGCTGAAAGTATAAGAACATTAGAAACCCAGAGAGGAGCAGAAGTTTTGTCACCAAATGTGACTAAGACATTTTTAGCAGAGAAAAGTATTTGCTTTTCATTTAGAAATTATTGCTGTGAATGTTACGTTTTTTTTTTCAAATTCCTATGCTGTAGTGGTGCTTGATGAACCCTAAAGAAAAAAAATGTGCAGACACTGTCAGAACACAATCCCCGGGATTCATGAAGCTCGGCGCAAGGCCGGTGTAAGGCTTGCGCCGGCAGTGCAGTGAATAATCGGCGTAGCAGCGCCATATGCATAGTAATGAGTGCGTGCCGCAACCACAGACACGTGCGGAGGGCACGTGAGCGAGCCCAAGTAGGATGCGGCCATAGGCGTGGCCAAGCCGGCAGGCGATGAGCAACCTAAAGTGCTGACTTCCACAGGCCGCCTGCAATAGTAACCGCACCAGCCAGGGTCCGTGGATAATGAAACGTACGCAGAGTATGCAACATAGTACCCGTTCACACAAAACGGAGAACCAAACATTAACCCACGAAGTCCAAAGTGTACCCGTCCAAGGAACAAAGGATACGCGTAATACCGTGTCCGTCACGCAATGCACTGTCAGTGGGCATACCCAGTGAAGGTGTACCGCAGCATGTCAGTGCGCCGCACCTACACAGAAGTAGCCACATGGGCATGGTCACCAGCAGTAGTGAGAGTACACAGCCGGGTAGCCGTGTCGATATAACAACAAGAAGGAAACCAGATACCCTAAACACAGACAAACATGTGCATAGCAACATGTACTACACCCAGCAACGTGCCCGTCGCATACACATAGGACGGCGTATGCCTAAGCGTAATATCCAGAAGCAGAACCCATGCATGCAAATGTAATACACAACAGCCCCGTCATAGCATGTAACCCGCACCCATGTACGACAGTGCACCCAACCCAGCTAGCAGCCTTGCGCAGCTGCACACCTACACACAATGGGTATACCTGAAATGTAGTAAGAAGTATTGTCCTAGGCAGTGCCACGCGGGCAAATATGTACCTCACATGTTAATATCCCACCTCAGGTACAGATATCCAAATGGCTGCATGTGAATGTGTCGGCAGAATGTGTATATCCCGCAAGTGGTATGGACCTGTTGAAACCCCATAGGCGTGACACGCCACGGTGCCCATAACTGTACACATCTGGACAAGGCAGTATGTTCAGCCACCGTACTGATGATTAGCTATGCAGACATGTCAAACACAACACATATGGCGGAACATCTGCCCACCAAGCAGGACGCCCCAACAGGGTGCCACAGGCACAGAAGGTGAAGGTGGGACATCACACGTTGAGAATAGCGTTGCTGGATGGCCAAACACCCACGGCCAACGCAAAGGATGGAATAACATGTATATGCCTGGATGAATGGGTATGTCATAGCATGGGAATAGGCCAAGCTATCCACCATAATAGCCATGTGTACCAGATACAAACAGCCAGTAACATGCAGTAGTAATGCAGGAAGGCATACACGACTGTGGGAATAGCACAGGACATATGGCATGTGCCAAGTGTTGACGCATGACACAAATGTCCAGGATGGGGCTCCCTGCAAAGAGGAACATGTGCCAACCCCACCCCCCACAGATGTACCGGCAGTGGAAACACATCCCAAACACACACCAACACTACCGTCCATCCCACGATAGCAACGGAGGCTGGTCAAAGACCACCATGACGCGTGCACAAACAGGGACACGTGTAACCGTTGCCCTAACAACCCCCCCAGGCCAAAGAATAATAGTATGGACATATGCATGTAATGCTGTGAAGGATGTGTGGTAGTCCTCAGTATCACAGAGGTAGGTACACAGATACACTGTAATCAACTGTGACGTATGTGCACTGTAGACAGCATACCTGCAGGTAATACATAGTTCAATCATGTGCCACAGAAATATACACATATGAATGAGGATAGGGGATAGACAAGTGTGAATGGGACAAACTATGAACATAGGTTCATAGGTCCATAGGTACATAGTAGGCTATCTACCCAAGGGCAGCTATAACCCTAGCCCATAGTTATGTTTCCTTTGCCAACCCTCCAGTCTGGAGATAAAATGCCTATTATATTGCTGTACCTCTGTCAAGCAGTGACAATGATGTAATCCCTGGGGTATATCTGCAATCTCCCATCCATTGGTCAAGATCCCCCTCGAACAAGGCCAGCAAGGTTCTCTGCCTCACATGTACTGGGATGTTGTTCCACAGCATAGTGAGTGTCTGGGTGATGTATCTGTCCCTCCAACACATTCTATTAATGACCGTGTCAAGGTTCACGTCACCTGCCCCTGTGGTTCTGAGGGATGTAGATCCATTAGGTGAAGCATAGTCATCAAATATGGGTCGACATGGCCTCGTATGTCAGGCACAGGTCACCACTGAACAAGTGGTATGTGACTGAATGGAGCAGGAGTCCTTACAGTCGGGCAGCATAACACAAATTCCTGACACCCTGCATCCGTCTGACGATGAACCTATGGGGCCTTCCCAGCTGCTGCAGGTGTCGGGTCAGATACCTTCCGAACGGGGCAATGTACTCAATCATAGGTCTAATGAGTGATGAGTACAAGGAGACGATGACCTCCCCTGATCTAGATGTGAATCCCTGCATGATCAGGTGGGCAATGTAGAAGTTCTACTGAACCACGTTAGCAACGTGTGTGTCGAACGAATGGTGACTGACAACCTGGGTCCCCAGATCCCTGGTAATTCCCTCTGTGCTCAGTGGATTGCCACCTATATGGCAGCTAGGGGTAACCTTGTTCTTCCTGAAGGGTATGACTATGCATTACCCGGCATTTAGCTGTAGGCCATGTCCCTGGCAGCAGATATCCATATCTGTGAGGCCCCTCTGAAGGATATCTGTGTCAGATGTCCGTCCCACTATGGCACCCAGTTCGCAGTCATCTGCAAACAATGTCAGCCATAACCCCCCTGTGTTTGCTTGTACTTTGGAAATGTAGATGCAGAAAAAGAGTGGACCCAGGACAGAGCCTCGTGGGACACCGCCTGTGACTGGCAGTCAGTCTGACATGGTGCCAGCAAGTATGACTGTGTGGGTTGTGTCACCTAGCCAGTTTGCAACCCATCCTGTGATGTACGGGTTCACATCCAAGCCGATGGGTTTATCAATGATACCTGAGGGGGGTATTGTGTTGAAGGCCTTTGCCAGGTCGAGGTGGGCTGTATGGACTGCCTGACCCTCATCAATGGCCTCGGTGACTGTTCCTAAAATGTCAACCAAGTTTTAAACGCATGATCTGCCTGTGACCAAGCCAAACTGGGTTGGATGCAAAGTATGCAAGTCCCCTATGTCGTCATCTATGAGCTCCAGTATGATCCTTCCCCATGGCTTTGCAGATAAGGCTTCCCAAGCTAATGGGACGGTAATAACCAGGGTCAGTGGAGGCACTGCCCCTGTGAAGTGGGACTACAGTCGCCGTGCGCCACAACTCGAGTACGTTACCTGAGGTGAGGCTAAGATTAAACAGCCGTCCTAACTGTGGGTCTAATTCCTCACTGAGATCATGGAGTACACAGCTGGGACACCATCTGTTCCCATGGATGCTGTGTTCACTACCTTGGAGAGAGCATGTCCCACCTGTGCGTTACAGAACATTCGGGGGCCACAATCTTCTGGTACAGACATCTCTCCATGTGGGGTGGAGGGGGTGGAGATGTTTTCACCGAACCTGTCAGCCAGTATGTTGGCAATGTGTGTATGTTCAGTAAACTTCACATCATTGTGAACCCAGTCAGAGCATATCTGGGAGTGTCCTCCCAGGTGTCCAACATAGCTAAAGAAGGCCGTATGATTGTCTGTCGAGTCCTTGGTGATATATCTGTCGGACCTGCCCTGGATGATGTCATGAGAGCTTGTAGTTCTTCACATATAATGAGCAAGGGTGTCATACCTCACAAGGAGTCTGCTCTGTCTTGTAGTAGCTACCTCCTCTCGTTGTAGAGCTTGTGTATGGCTGGGGTACACCACACTGGATGCTTGGCATTGGTACAAAGACTCACAGTTGTGTAAGGGATTGCCTGATCCATGCAGTCCTGTAGGTGCTGGTAGAAGGCATATGTAAGTGATTCAGTGGCTTGAGTAATGTTCACCACTGGCTCAGGGGCCTTAAAGGAGACCACACTAGTGTTTAGAAATGTGAAGTCGGCTTTTGAGAAAGCCATATGTATGGTAACCGGCACCACCCACAGCATTGTATGTCAATAGCAGAAGCTATTGTCCAAATAACATATTATTAACTTTATTATTAAAATATGTATTATTATTTATTTAGTTATATGTTTCAGCTAATTACACTTGAAAATGCCCGGTAAGACCGGGTGAAAGTGCTCGTGATCTACTTGCTATGGTGGTGTCATTCTGACAATAAAGTGGCGATACTTCCCTATTGGGACTTCTGGGGATTATTTAAAGCAGTTGCTAACCTGCATCTTTGGATGTACACCATTTGGTTTCAGTTTTGAAAAACCTGGTTTTCGTAGCACTACATAATATGGGTAGTCAAACAGACATCCGCGATTGGGGAACATACAGCAGCAGTCAAAACCACTGGCCACATGGACACAGTCCAACAAGTTCTACACTTTACATATGCACATTGGTGTCCATTGTAGGACCCAAAAATTGTTCCGTACGGAATACCATCCAGCCGTTATCGTTCTACCAGAAGAAGCGACAGTCGTGAGTATGGCACAGCTAGACATATGCACCACCAGCGTGTTTAAGGTTGATGACAAGTGTCCATGAAATGCAGGACATATGAACAGAAATCCCCAGATTGTCGAGTCCATAGAAGTGCGTCCACATCCCAGTCCCGCACACATGAAGGATGTGTAATGGGTACTGTCGAGGGTTGCAGCCATGGGATCGTGGGTATGCAGAAATGGGGCTCGGTGTTGTTTGGCAGATAATCCGTTGTCCCGCCCAGTGGGAGGGATGTGGGTGTAGCACATGCCTTACGCCCCAGTAATAATGCAAAGCATCCACGGATAATGCTAAATGCAGGTGTGAAATGTGTACAGCCCTATACCAGTGTCCAGTAGGCAATTCCCATGGATGGACAAGCGTCACGACCAAGATGGCACCCATAACTGCAAACCTGGTGGAATTACACAGCTGCAGTAAGGCATAACACAGGAAATACAGATAGGGACTACAGTAGACACTCCCCATACAAAGTCAGACCGCCGTGCGAATACCGGCGTACACAGCACTCAATCTGCCAGCACCAAAATGGGGATCACTCGCTGCCATACTGCGGAACAAATGGGCGACCTGTGGAACACATACTAATGGCACACCAACAACGTCAACTAGGAAGGTCATAGGATGGTTAAACTATGGCGTTCCCACTTATAAAGAACATCCTCCAATGAATTAATAGGATCTACATGTTTTGGTGGTGTTATTTTGACAATACAGTGGCGGATATTTCCTATTGGGACTTCTGAGGATTATTTAAAGCAGTTGCTAACCTGCATCTTTGGATGTACACCATTTGTTTTCAGTTTTGAAACTCCTGGTTTTCGTAGCACTACATAATATGGGTAGTCAAACAGACATCCGCGATTGGGGAACATACAGCAGCAGTCAAAACCACTGGCCAGATGGACACAGTCCAACAAGTTCTACACTTTACATATGCACATTGGTGTCCATTGTAGGACCCAAAAATTGATCCGTACAGAATTCCATCCAGTTGTTATCATTCTACCAGAAGAAGCGACAGCCGTGACTACGGCACAGCTAGACATATGCACCACCAGCGTGTTTAAGGTTGATGACAAGTGTCCATGAAATGCAGGACATATGAACAGAAATCCCCAGATTGTCGAGTCCATAGAAGTGCGTCCACATCCCAGTCCCGCACATGAAGGATGTGTAATGGGTACCGTCGAGGGTTGCAGCCATGGGATCCTGGGTATGCAGAAATGGGGCTCGGTGTTGTTTGGCAGATAATCCGTTGTCCCGCCCCGTGGGAGGGATGTGGGTGTAGCACATGCCTTACTCCCCACTAATAATGCAAAGCATCCACCGGATAATGCTAAATGCAGGTGTGAAATGTGTACAGCCCTATACCAGTGTCCAGTAGGCAATTCCCATGGATGGACAAGCGTACGACCAAGATGGCACCCATAACTGCAAACCTGGTGGAATTACACAGCTGCAGTAAGGCATAACACAGGAAATACAGATAGGGACTACAGTAGACACTCCCCATACAAAGTCAGACTGCCGTGCGAATACCGGCGTACACAGCACTCAATCTGCCAGCACCAAAATGGGGATCACTCGCTGCCATACTGCGGAACAAATGGGCGACCTGTGGAACACATACTAATGGCACACCAACAACGTCAACTAGGAAGGTCATAGGATGGTTAAACTATGGCGTTCCCACTTATAAAGAACATCCTTCAATGAATTAATAGGATCTACATGTTTTGGTGGTGTTATTTTGACAATACAGTGGCGGATATTTCCTATTGGGACTTCTGAGGATTATTTAAAGCAGTTGCTAACCTGCATCATTGGATGTACACCATTTGGTTTCAGTTCTGAAAAACCTGGTTTCCGTAGCACTACATAATATGGGTAGTCAAACAGACATCCGCGATTGGGGAACATACAGCAGCAGTCAAAACCACTGGCCAGATGGACACAGTCCAACAAGTTCTACACTTTACATATGCACATTGGTGTCCATTGTAGGACCCAAAAATTGATCCGTACGCAATATCATCCAGCTGCTATCGTTCCACCCAGAAGAAGCGACAGCCGTGACTACGGCACAGCTAGACATATGCACCACCAGCGTGTTTAAGGTTGATGACAAGTGTCCATGAAATGCAGGACATATGAACAGAAATCCCCAGATTGTCGAGTCCATAGAAGTGCGTCCACATCCCAGTCCCGCACACATGAAGGATGTGTAATGGGTACCGTCGAGGGTTGCAGCCATGGGATCCTGGGTATGCAGAAATGGGGCTCGGTGTTGTTTGGCAGATAATCCGTTGTCCGCCCGTGGGAGGGATGTGGGTATAGCACATGCCTTACTCCCCACTAATAATGCAAATCATCCACGGAGAATGCTAAATGCAGCTGTGAAATGTGTACAGCCCTATACCAGTGTCCAGTAGGCAATTCCCATGGATGGACAAGCGTACGACCAAGATGGCACCCATAACTGCAAACCTGGTGGAATTACACAGCTGCAGTAAGGCATAACACAGGAAATACAGATAGGGACTACAGTAGACACTCCCCATACAAAGTCAGACCGCCGTGCGAATACCGGCATACACAGCACTCAATCTGCCAGCAAGAAAATGGGGATCACTCGCTGCCATACTGCGGAACAAATGGGCGACCTGTGGAACACATACTAATGGCACACCAACAACGTCAACTAGGAAGGTCATAGGATGGTTAAACTATGGCGTTCCCACTTATAAAGAACATCCTTCAATGAATTAATAGGATCTACATGTTTTGGTGGTGTTATTTTGACAATACAGTGGCGGATATTTCCTATTGTGACTTCTGAGGATTATTTAAAGCAGTTGCTAACCTGCATCTTTGGATGTACACCATTTGGTTTCAGGTTTGAAAAACCTGGATGTCGTAGCACTACATAATATGGGTAGTCAAACAGACATCCGCGATTGGGGAACATACAGCAGCAGTCAAAACCACTGGCCAGATGGACACAGTCCAACAAGTTCTACACTTTACATATGCACATTGGTGTCCATTGTAGGACCCCAAAAATTTAACCCTATGCAATATCTACCAGCTGCGAGCGAGTGACCCTGAAGGAGTAACAGCCGTGACTACGGCACAGCTAGACATATGCACCACCAGCGTGTTTAAGGTTGATGACAAGTGTCCATGAAATGCAGGACATATGAGCAGAAATCCCCAGATGGTCGAGTCCATAGAAGTGCGTCCACATCCCAGTCCCGCACACATGAAGGATGTGTAATGGGTACCGTCGAGGGTTGCAGCCATGGGATCGTGGGTATGCAGAAATGGGGCTCGGTGTTGTTTGGCAGATAATCCGTTGTCCCACCCCGTGGGAGGGATGTGGGTATAGCACATGTCTTACTCCCCACTAATAATGCAAAGCATCCACCGGATAATGCTAAATGCAGGTGTGAAATGTGTACTGCCCTATACCAGTGTCCAGTAGGCAATTCCCATGGATGGACAAGCGTCACGACCAAGATGGCACCCATAACTGCAAACCTGGTGGAATTACACAGCTGCAGTAAGGCATAACACAGGAAATACAGATAGGGACTACAGTAGACACTCCCCATACAAAGTCAGACCGCCGTGCGAATACCGGCGTACACAGCACTCAATCTGCCAGCACCAAAATGGGGATCACTCGCTTCCATACCGCGGAACAAATGGGCGACCTGTGGAACACATACCAATGGCACAATAACAACTTCAGCTAGGAAGGTCATAGGATGGTTAAACTATGGCGTTCCCACTTATAAAGAACATCCTTCAGTGAATTAATAGGATTAATGTCAATTGACCATGGAATACACCTAATCAACATCAAAGAACCGCTGGCACCTTATGGCACACAATCCAAAACACACATAGGTAGATGAAACAGTCAACGTAGACATTGTCCAGGACAGGTCACAAATGGTATACAAAGGTTCCTTCATAGACATGTAAGCGCTTTCACCCGTAGGCTCCGTCAGACTTACACATAACATAAAAGCATCCAGGCTTTAAATATCCCCCTACACTTTCATTGGTCAATTTCTCAGCAAACAATGAACATTTAACCACAGCATATAAAGCACAGACGCAATGTTAACTACACACACATATATTAACATCTCCAAAAACATCCTATTAACACATGTATTATATGATATTGTACTATGCCTAATACTCATCAATCAAAGATCTAACAATATATATAGAAGATATGTATATCATATCAATGTAATACAGTGGTAAACAACTGAAAGAGTGGACTAATGTGTGTTAACTGTATATCTGTACCTAAACTACATTCCTGTTACGGGGGTTTAAGCCACCTGCTTCTCAAAAGAGGCTTCATCAGTGTTTCATCAGTCAGCCCTGGTGTGTGGTCAACCCTCCACCTAATAATCCATCTAAATCCGCATTCTAAAGCATAGTTGATGAGGTCCCCCCTCTGGTATTATAACCTAGCCTTCGTAAAACACTGAATGTAAACGTATGCCTTGTGATGTGCTCATAGCCGGCCGTAGGCATACGCCAATCCTGCGGCTGCCTAGGGCGCCGCACTAGTAGGGCCACCTGTCTAGTAGGTATGTCATGTAGGTACACCAGGATGGGGGCACCATGTGTTGTGGTGGTGGGCGCCATGGAGCCCTATAGCCTAGGGCAGCGGTCGATCTAAGGCCGCTGCCGTAGGAGGGGTAGTACGGTCTGCAGGTATGTGCAGAAGTGCACATGAAACAGCGGTCCACAAGGATTACCCATAGTGGCGACACCTGCACAGATGGCTATAGCGGGACACACACACGACCATGCATACAGCACAGTTAGACATACACACACCATAAATAGGCAATTATACACAAGGTTTATGGCGTGTTCGGGTACAGTGTCAGTACAGCAAGGATAGCTGTCTGCCACGATATCCAGCAGATGTCTCTAGGGTGTTCTGGAATACGGACGTTGCATGGACAATGAGTGGATATGCATCGTACCACAGTTCTATGTGTCAGCCGTGCAAATATGCGATACATGGGACAGACAGCTGTCCATGCAAGAGCAGCGCTATGGGCACAACATAGGTATGTAGATATACAATGACAGAGATACAGACGGACACATGTGGCAAGGCCGTGAGTGTAACGTACACAGCACCACCCCACCACACCATAGCAGGGTGCACGTGGAGAACACGCTACGGAGGTCGCCAACCACAGCAGGCACACAGGCAGTCCACGAGCTGCGTCTCACCATCCACAAACACAGGGATGGCGGCAGGATATGAGTGTTCTGTGGAAACTCTAAAGCCATACCCTATGAACCCATGCGGCTGGGAGCATAGACACACACACACATCTGGCAGGCATGGTGATTGACCACACCCCACATACCCAACCGCACAACAGTATGACACAGGTATGGAACGCGCTACGTGGACCACCGAACACAGCACCGTCAGAGGCACATGTCCAGGTGGGTGACAACATCCGTAAAGGAATAGCCGCCGATAGCCAAGGTATGTGTTGCCAAGCGTCTAAAATAACTACACTCTACTAGGGAAGCTGTGAACACACACACCCACACACACACGGGGAAGGGCCGGGAGTCGAACCTACGCCTACCTACATGAACTCACTACAGCATGATGCATTTACAGAACGCTACCGAGATTACTGAGCACAGCGCTGTCAGAGGCATACTTCTAGGCGGGTGACATCATCCGTAAGGGAATAGCTGACAATAGCCAAGGTATGTGTTGCGAAGCGTCTAAAAGCATGTTCATCTGCAGAGGCAGCTGGAAACACACACACACACACACACACACGGGGAAGGGCCGGAGTCGAACCTACGCCTACCTACATGAACTCACTACAGCATGATGCATTTACAGAACGCTACCGAGATTACTGAGCACAGTGCTGTCAGAGGCATACTTCTAGGCGGGTGACATCATCCGTAAGGGAATAGCTGACAATAGCCAAGGTATGTGTTGCGGCGTCTAAAAGCATATTCATCTGCAGAGGCAGCTGGAAACACACACCACACACACACACACAGGGAAGGGCCGGGAGTCCAACCTACGCCTACCTACATGAACTCACTACAGCATGATGCATTTACAGAACGCGCTACCGAGATTACTGAGCACAGCACTGTCAGAGGCATACTTCTAGGCGGGTGACATCATCCGTAAGGGAATAGCTGACAATAGCCAAGGTATGTGTTGCGAAGCGTCTAAAAGCATGTTCATCTGCAGAGGCAGCTGGAAACACACACACACACACACACACCTCACACACACACAGGGAAGGTCCGGGAGTCGAACCTACGCCTACCTACATGAACTCACTACAGCATGATGCATTTACAGAACGCTACCGAGATTACTGAGCACAGTGCTGTCAGAGGCATACTTCTAGGCGGGTGACATCATCCGTAAGGGAATAGCTGACAATAGCCAAGGTATGTGTTGCGAAGCGTCTAAAAGCATGTTCATCTGCAGAGGCAGCTGGAAACACACACACACACACACACACACACACAGGGAAGGGCCAGGAGTCGAACCTACGCCTACCTACATGAACTCACTACAGCATGATGCATTTACAGAGCGCTACCGAGATTACTGAGCACAGGGCTGTCAGAGGCATACTTCTAGGCGGGTGACATCATCCGTAAGGGAATAGCTGACAATAGCCAAGGTATGTGTTGCGAAGCGTCTAAAAGCATGTTCATCTGCAGAGGCAGCTGGAAACACACACACACACACACACACACACACACACAGGGAAGGGCCGGGAGTCGAACCTACGCCTACCTACATGAACACACTACAGCATGATGCATTTACAGAACACGCTACCGAGATTACTGAGCACAGCACTGTCAGGAGGCATACCCCTAGGTGGGTGGTATCATCTGCAGAGGCAAGGCAGCCGATAGGGAATGAAGACAGAGTGCGCAGTCACACAGCATGTTACCATCCCAAGGTGGCCGTACAGTAACACGGTAGTGCTGCAGTCGGGAATACCAACTAACTACGGAGCAGTACATCACGACATGAATACGGGATGCACCACATACAGTATACCCTATGAGAGGGCATCCGGCGTGCAGGATGTAGGCAGCCATTGTGGCATAACAACCACATATGAGTCACCTGGATGGTCACCATGGCTATGCAGGATGTCATTGGCCATGGCTACACGCCTAGTAGCAGACATCGGTGCCGACTGTAGTGTGTACCCCCGAATGGTGTACTGGCCATGCCTCTCACACCTAGCGGTTGCGAAGGGGAGACAGACATGCTCACGGGGTATCAACGCAGATGGGCGGTGTGCACTGTACTGTGTGTCCATCTACACAGCTGCTTACTGGGCATGCTCAGACACTTAGAATCTGCACAGTGCAGACATGCATACACATGGGGTGACGGCATGGGAGGCAGAATGTGGACCATCGTGTGTGTCCACCCACACAACAGCAACCCGGCCATGCCACAGACGTGGCAGTTGCGAAGGAAACAGGCATGCACACGGGTATCAATGCAGGCGGGCGGTGTGCACTGTACTGTGTGTCCATCTACACAGCTGCTTACTGGGCATGCTCAGACACTTAGAATCTGCACAGTGCAGACATGCATACACATGGGGCGACAGCATGGGAGGCAGAATGTGGACCGTCGTGTGTGTCCACCCACACAACAGCAACCCGGCCATGCCACAGGTGTGGCAGTTGCGAAGGGGAAACAGGCATGCACACGGGGTATCAATGCAGGCGGGAGCGGTGTGCACTGTACTGTGTGTCCATCTACACAGCTGCTTACTGGGCATGCTCAGACACTTAGAATCTGCACAGTGCAGACATGCATACACATGGGGCGGCGGCATGGGAGGCAGAATGTGGACCGTCGTGTGTGTCCACCCACACAACAGCAACCCGGCCATGCCACAGACGTGGCAGTTGCGAAGGGGAAACAGGCATGCACACGGGGTATCAATGCAGGCGGGCGCGGTGTGCACTGTACTGTGTGTCCATCTACACAGCTGCTTACTGGGCATGCTCAGACACTTAGAATCTGCACAGTGCAGACATGCATACACATGGGGCGACGGCATGGGAGGCAGAATGTGGACCGTCGTGTGTCCACCCACACAACAGCAACCCGGCCATGCTCACACACGTAGTATGTGCTACGCGCCGTCCGGCATGCAGACGGAGTGCACACACCGCAAGTCACGGCCAGGTAAACCCGTACACACGCACAGGGTGGACACACATGCAGTCACACGTACACACACAGATGACAGCACAGGCGTCACGGGTGCAGGCTGAACATGTACACACTGTAGTGAACACTGTAGCTGCTATGCCAGCACCATGTCATCGGTGCAGCAGTATGCCTCACGGTCCAGCAACTGCATGTGACATATGTCCAGAAGACTATGTGGCGGTGTCGTCCGTCGTGCAGAGTACACATGTACTATCAATGATCCCACAGGTGTGATGTAGTCCACCCATACCGGTATACATGGACAGGCGTGCTCCACACATACCACGGGCCTGACACAGATATGACACATGACTGCAGCTGTACCACAGTGAAACAATGTCGGATATGTCACATATGTGATTTCCTGGCTGTGTGCATGGACTGCACGCAGGACACATCTGAAGCCTGTGATGTACCACATGCATAACACAGGCGTGCGGTAGTACACACACGAAGGGAAGGCGGACACATGTCTGTGGTATGCACCCCTACAGGGTGTAGCGGTGTTCACTGGGACACATACCCTTGTACAGTTTGCCTGTGACAGCTGTGATACCATACCACAGTCCATGTTCCATGTATGTTGACACACATGTCACAACGTAGCAATGCATACACACATGGCAACAGGGGATACATGTGACACGTGTACTGTGCACGGTGCAGCCGTGCATGAGCGGTGTCCGGTGTCCGTAACACAGTTGCAACCCCCTACCACATGCATACCCATCATGGGGGCCGTCATATGGTGGCATAGTAACAGCACGCATGGCAGTCTGTGTGTACACCATGTGTTTAAACACCTGTCCACATGCATGTGTGCAGGTGCTGGTCACAGGTGTGTCACACACCATCCTACCCTGCCATGTGCATACAGTCTGCTATGTCGCCTTTACATGACAGCGCTGCCATGATGCATACCCATCGGCCATGCGTGATCGACCATATGTCACATTGCCACTGTAACCCCTACCACCTCCCAAGTGCAGATATTGGCACAGCTGCCAGATACAGTGGTAGTACGCAGGATGCACCACATACCGCTGCATGCCTGCACAAATCCCATGTAGCGGGTGTGGCATTCCTAGCACCAACATGTGTGCAGGAATGTGTGCCCATGTATGCCACAGATCGGAGGGACTATGTGCCACGTGCCACACATCACTGTACACCATGGTAGAGATCTGTACCTACCTCAGTGTGGGGTGCATCGATGTGGATGGTGCAGTACATGCAACACGTCATCCCTCCGTGTAGACATGTGTGGCCACCACCATGTCAGTGTGTCAACATGTGTGTATGTCTGCTGCCTGTTGTGAGGGTGTATGCAGATATAGTGTTGTGACTGGACACTGACCACACAGGGTGACCATCCCGTACTGGTGCTGCATTGTACAGCCCTGTCAATGCCATACCTGTGAGCCTTACTGGCCACCTGTGCAAGACCACCGCTGTGTCATGGCACGTGGGTGCATTGTCTTGTGAGGGTGCTGACCACACAGACAGGTGTCCCCATCTGCACACAATGGTGTGTGTGCCATAGAGGTGTACGCACCGCGAATGCGGGCATATTCCTGTACCGGTACAGCATCCGACTGCTGCACACCGTGCACCACAGCTGACAGGTGACACCTGCGGTCAGTAGCCAGCACACTGCGTACGACACCTGCAGAATGTCACCATACCTGTACTGTGTCATGCCATGTATGTGATGTCTCTGTCCACCGTAGCCTGTGGCACCGACCACAGGCGTCAGGTGCAGTATATGTGTGGACATGTGCGTCATGTACCGTGTAAGCAACGTTACACTGTATCCGGCTCCGTGCTCCGCAGGTTTATGTGTATAACCTCTCTTCTTGCAATCCCGACTGTCTGTTCTCTATATCACAAAAGCTCTGCACCTGCTCCCATAGTATTCCTACATAGGTAAAGTACATGTATACTAAATGGAGTACTACACTGGCCTAGAATCCTGTTGTGTACCCACTTCCCTATAGGTGCCTTCTGACCCGGTTACACAGCAAATGCATTCACGTTCTCTGGCATGTCGAAGGGTCAATTGCTAGCGACCTCTCCTGTTCAGATGGTGAATCTGGGCGTCCTGGGCACTGTTACAGGTGCCTCATGGACACGGACAAGCCGCACCTCCCCAATGAACATAATACATGTGACAGATGCAACTATATAGCCAGACAGGGGCTGTGCTCTCTCAAACCATGACCGGCAAGACCAAGCGGGAGGGAAGGACACCATGCACACCACAAACCCAGTGTCACATGTGACTATCGCAAATGCTAATCAAACACATGAACACACTAAGACATACCTGGAGGCACTGTTAAAACATGTCACGAACCTAACGAGCCCTCTGAAGCAGACACACAAGCAACTGCCTCCACAAGACATAGGACATGCAACACATAGTTCTCAACGTCAGTGTGCTAAACTGTCAGAGCCCCAAAGGCAACACACACACTGCCAGACACACTTGTAATGGGTGGCGCCACTGTCAGACACACCGGCGTCCCACCCACCAGACTGAACAAGGGAATGATCACAGTAGGCTGCCTGCGGGCGCTGGAATCCGCCACATAACACACGCACTCAGGTCACTCCGCAGCATGTACAGGTATGGCGGTCATTGCCCATGCTGGTGTCAGCGACTGGAGACATACCACCCTGGGATACATTAAAGGAGACATAGAGGGCCACTCAGATTGTGTAGCCCAGGCGGCATGTCCCTGACCCTGGGCAGTATCCCACCCTCATCAAGTATGATGCCACTATACTGGCTCCAAGTGGTCACCCTTGATAATGTGCCTGGTTACCGGTGTCAGTCTGAGGGGATCCAGATTCCTCATACCTGGGATGACATGCTTGGCACGCCACGCCTCTTCGCAAGGTATGGCTCACACCTGTCGCCCCTGGTCTTCAAGGGTTTGGCTAAGGCACCTGCCACCCCCACAGTGCCCACTGCAGGCAAGGCTGGAATGATAAACCTACCACCCTACACTACAAACCTGGAGAACAGACAGGGTAATACTGCTCAGTGCCAGTGGTCTACGCCCAAGCTGCACACCCTCAAATGCCCTCCTCAGTATGGAGGACATCGATGTCAGTGCTGTGACTGAAACATTGATCAGGGCTGCTGAGAGCACCCCAGCACTATCGGGTCATACCCCATATCACGCGTTCAGGACCATAACCCGGACCTAACACAGAAGGAGGAGTCTCCATTTCCATGAAGGATACACACACCTCCGGGTTGGCAGCCATGGAGGTAGCAGGCGGCAATATCCAGGTGCAATTAACCATGGGTAGGACTGCCCTACAGTTTGTTGCATGCTACAGACCACCCTCCCAAACCCAGGATACCTGCACAGCCTTCCTGAAGACACTGGTGAGTGTGAATGCTCTCACAACACCGTCATATTGGGTGACATCAACCACCCATACATAGACCGGGAACATTACCCAGGACACAACACCCTACACCAAAGGTCCCAGGTGTTCATACACCTGAATGCTGTGGAACAACCATGCACCATACCCACAAGGGAGGGAAGTATACTAGTTCTGATCATCACACATGGGGACGATATGCTCCACACAGGATGTACATCCCTCAATGGTGAGGTCAGACCATATAGTGAACTCACTGGAGATCCGCATCCTGCACCCAACACCGGCATGGGAGACCACAGTGACGACCTCTCCACAGCGAACCACACACGTCATACGACCGGTGTGGTACCCTACAAGGCCTCCATGCCAGTGGTAAACACAGGCCACACTGCTGAAACCCTTACAAATGCCTTCTATGAGCACCCCCAGGAATGTCTGCACCAAGCGATCCTGATAACATCAGGACCTTGTCCACCGAAGGCAGGCACATGGTCTGGTGGACCCCAGCCATTGACAAACCGTACAACAAGAGTTGAGAGCTAATACATGACAGAGCAATATCAGTACCAGGGAAGGCATCACTGATTAATACCGGCGTTAACATACGATCACTCATACAATCATCCAAGGCCGCCTGTGGGACTGGTACTGCAAAGGACACATAAGACAACCATAGGGCCTTCCTTAGCTATGGTAGGAACATGGGTGGAAGCACACAGTTATGGCCGGAATTACTCCAGAATGGTACAATGATCACTGAACCCACAGACATTGTCAACAAACCAGCGGACATGTTCCATGCATACATCTACCCTCCCTCCCCAAGAGGGGCGTATCCATTCCACCAGAGTCTAGCCTCCCAAACATCCCGTATGCCCAGGAGAGAGCTGATATCTGTTAAGCAGTGAACACAGCATCAATGGGACCAGATGGTGTCCCCGGCTGTGTGCTACACAACCTCATTGAGGCCCTCACCCTGCACATAAGGCTGCTGTTTCATCTTAGCCTTACTACGGGCTCGTCCCGATGGATGGCATACGGCAACTGTGGTCCCACTACACCAGGGTAGTGCTCTTATGGACTCTAGACATCCCTGCCCTATCAGCTTGACAAGCCTTGTCTGCAAAGCTGTGGGGAGGTCCATACTGGAGCCCATAAATAAAGACATTGGTGTACAGCCAATGCGGAACATACCCACATCGGCTTAGTCAAGGGCAGATCCTGCCTCCCAAACCTGGTCGACCTGTTTGGAGGAGTCACTAAGGCCATTGATGGGGATGCGTCGGTTTGCACAGACTACCATGACCTGGCGGGAGCGTTCAAACCACACTCCACGTGGGCATCATAGAAAGGCTCACCAGCGTAGATGTGGAGACATATGTCACACGATGGTTTGCCAACTGGATGGAGGTCAAACCACACAGGGTTTGTGTTCCTGGTGCCATGTCAGACTCCAAGCTGGTCCCGAGTGGTGGCCCACAGGGCTCAGTCCTGGGCCCCCTCCTGTTCGGCATTCAACTTTCCAATGTGCATGCAAACATAGGGGGATTGTGGCAGACAAGGTATGCAGATGACTGCACACCGGCCACCATACTCAACACCCCATCAGACACGGACATCCACCTGGGGTCTCATAGAAATGGATAACTGGTGCCAGAGCCATGGCCTGATGCTACATGCCAGGGAAGGTATAGACCTACCCTTTGGGAAAGACATGTTCACCCGACTTACCATATAGGTGGTAATCCATTAAACATGGTGGACGTGATCAGGGACATGGGTACCAGACCTGTCTGTAACCTTTCTCGACACTCACATTGCCAATGTGGTTGGGAAGACATTCCACTGTGCCCACCTGGTCATGAAGGGATTCACATCCACATCAGGGGAGGTCATTGTACCCCTGTACTCTTCACACATCAGACCAATGATTGCGTACAACGCCACATTTGGAATGTACCTAACCTGACACCTGCAGCACTCGGAAGGACCTCAAACGTTCCACGACACAGGGATAAAGGTGCTGAGACATATGTCACACGCTGCCCGACCGAGGGACTCCGGCTGTATACCTTCTCAGCCCGTCTGCTCTGTGGTGATCTGTGCCTGACATACACGGCCATGTCCGACCTGGGTGACATGGACATGTTCCACCTCCTAGGCTCCAAACAAACACGGGCACAGAAGCAACTGACAGAAACCTCAACACGGACATAAATAGGACGTGCTGGGGGACAGGGTCATCGCCCAGAGACCCCCCTACAACATGGAAAAGATTCCAAGTCCATGTGAAGCAGAGCCCCTGACTGACTTTGTCCAAGAGTAATCCTGACGTGTGGATGTGTGATCGTAGGTATGCGCCAGGCATCATCTCTGTGTCACTGCTGGACAGAGGGACAGCGGACCGATGGATGTAGTATCCTCATCCTAAGGGGTGGTGAAAGCCACACACACTCTGGCTAGGCTTACACATGCCGTAGGGCACATAGCCTGGTATGTACCTATGCGCCTATGTACCTATGTAGGGGTCCATGCAGGTTGCGGGTACCTGTGGTATGCTGATATTGCCAGATGTGCCTGTGGGTAACCCACAGCTACACGTGGAGGACTGATAACAGTGCTCCCAGTAGGCACATGCAAGTACACCATATTTGGCATACAGGTTAACAGAACCAACATGGTGCTACACATGTAACCGTCACGCATACCGTGTACACAGATCAATGTATGCTGCACCTGCACTACATGGTATGTCTGCTGCATGATGTCAGTACACAACCCACGTCACATACGCACCTGTCACCTGTCATACACAACCACTGCAACATACACATCACGCACTATGCGGACACAGGTATCACATACACCTCTCACTATCTTGTCCACCCTGTGCATCAGAATATGTTTGCATAACCGTGCACCGATGGTGTGGATGACAGTGCTGCGGCAGAGGCTTCATCATATGCACAGGGTGATATGTGTGCCAGGGGCATAGGCTGTACCAATGGATGACATCATGTGTGTGTGTAAGGGGCGGTGCATTTACTGGGCATGACTGTGCAGAATGCATGTGGATGTGGTGGAGCCCTACAGTTGTGTCTGCTGTGTGTGGGTATGTGTGTACACAGTTCAGCCATCTGTGATGCCTACACGGGGTATACTTGGCAGCCCCAGACTGTACAGTGCAGGTTGTATGGCTCACTGTGTCCGCCTGCGGCCACGTGACCCGTGCCTGCCTGGGGTCGCACGGGCACTACCGGGTGGAGGTATGGCGTGGCCACTCTCCGATGACACATGTCCGCTGGAACCGTGTCCACGCTGGGACCGGCCAGGGCCACGTCCACGTGGCCTGCTGTGTCCTGGTGTGGTTGGTGTAGCACCAGCTGCACTGCTGCTGCTACCAGCACTGTGTGAGTGGGCATGAGAGGTGGCACGCACCCGACGACCTGCACTAGGTGGTGTTGCTGGCCTACGGCCACGTGTCCTACGCCTCACCCCTACCAGGTGTTCCAGCACAGACAGCTCACGCTCGCGGATTGACATGCCTCGGTCGAGGATTCCAACCATCTCACCTAATCGCCTATCCAGAACATCGGCAAGCTGCTGTTGAGCATTCGCCAATGACTGGATGTTCTCATTTAGGGAATGGATTGCGGCCCTCTGCAGCCTCTGCCCTTCTTGGTTCTGCCGTTCAGCACGTGCCTGTGCCGCCATTACAGTCTGGAACATCGTCTGGTGATACCAGCTGCTGCACCCTGTACGGCAGGTGCATGTCTACCAGAGCTCCTCCTACGAGCAGCACCAGCCACATGCCTGTGTGGCACATCACCAGTCATTACACTGGCAACATGGTGTGTACCCGCACCTTCTGTAGCCACCACACATTCCTGCTCAATGCCAACAGACGCTGACAGTCCTTCCTCTATGGGCAACGGTGATGTGGTATGTGTCGGCATCTGAACCGTGTGCGGAGATGAAGGGGACATAGGTGGGATGTTAATCAATGGCACAGCTTCTGCCCGTGATGACCCTGCCTGTGCCTCATGCATATGGTCATCACCGCTAGTATCTGTGGGGACACTAGCATCAGATGGACCGCAGGAGGGAACGCACCTACAGCACCTGTGAATACAAAGACATACTGTAAGATACATTACACACACGCAGACACACACACACACACACACACACACACACACACAGACACACACACACACACATGCGGAGACACACACACACTGACACACACATGCAGACACATCATGCATGTGATATTGCAGATGGCATGCAGCATTCCCACACCACAGCTCAGTGAATGCAGGCCAGACATTAATAGTGGTAGTATGCATACTGCCCTGGGGTGCACACTACATCAAGCAGGTGTCATTTCAGTAGGCATGCAGTACACACATTCATGGTAGTTTGCATGCATCACCGTGATACACCGTGTGGCCACAGGCGGGTTAACAGTACACATGGCTGGCGTCACTTTGTCATGTACTCCGCCAACATGTGCGATAACATGTGGACATGTGACAATGGTGTCCCACCACATGCACCACATCAAACTGGGCGTCACAGTGCAGTGTTATGTGTACAGGCTACAGATAGAATGCATGTGTAACAAGGATGTCTGTGCAGGTGTGGTTGGTGTGAGCTGTGTACATAGCTGTACAGTGGGGAGTGCGGGCACTGTGACACTGCATGGCAGCAAGACACAGGTATGTTTCTGTGCGATGCGTATCATGGGCGCATTGCATTGCCATGTCTGCAACACAGTCATGCTGTTCCACAGCACGTATATGGTAGACATTGGTGGCACCTCCAGTGGCTGCAGACAGGCATTTCGTTTGTCTGGTGTACCACATCAGATGTACAGGGGGTCCACTACAGCTATGATCGCACTATGTGTGGACAGGGTGCAGCGGTGACTACCCACTGCAGATGTACTGTGTGGCAACATGCCTGTGGGTATCACCCATGGCCATGTTTGACTGGGTCATGGACAATTGTGTGTGATGGGCATCGTGTACACATCCCTGTGGTGGCCCATGTGACATACACCCATACTAGTCTGAGGTGTCACAATCCCGAAGGCTATGCAGACATTGTGGATGTCTGCTATGTCATCGTAGGTCATGTCATGGTGTGACAATGTTGCAGACAGAACACCACGTGCATGGGACATGTCATGTGCCATGTCACAATGTGTGCACACAATGCAGGGGCATAGGTCACATTGGTAACACCTGTGTGCTGGCCAGATCACAGCTCACTATGTGGTACTGTGTGCATACCGCAAATGGCATTCCGATGCATACTACACATGCAGCCATTGTAGAACACCTCCACCATTGTATGCATAGCTGACTGCACATATCACACCGATGGGTTATGTGGTGTCATGCCGGTGTATACTAACGGTTGTATCTACTGTACATGGGTGGCGTGTGTGTCGGGTGGTGCAACCTGTATACCGTGACTGGAGCAGACCCAGGTGTGCATGTCATACCTGGACACATGGGGAATATCTATACACTGTAACATGCCTATTACTAGCAACAGTCTCACCTGGGGCGGACCCATGGCTGTGCGACACGCCAGAGGTACCTGTATAGGGCGACACAACAGTATACACATTATCCATTACTGTAGCCACAGTAAGCACTGTGCATGTCACATCATGTACCTGTGTGGTAGCATGTGTTATGCACATGTCTGCAAACACAACGTAGCATACTGTAGTATGCAGCTTGTGTGGCCATATACCTGGCATGTGTTGGTACATTATGTGGTGTACTATGACACCCACACCTACGTCAGTTATCATACACACATGCAAGACTGACTTACCAGGCAGCTCCAGGCTCGTTGGTTGGGAGACACCCACCTCCACGATGGCAGCGAGTGTTTCTGCATGTTGTTCCCTGGGTGTCCCCAGACTGGCCAGGAGCTCCTCCGTGTGTGTGAGTGGGTGCTGGGTTGGTGGCCCACCACCTGTCCCACCTTGTTCTCTGGCGATTGCAGCGGCACGCTGTTTCGCGTGCCGTATTAGGTCTGTGCAGTGTCGGCGGATCTGCTGGTAGGTGCGGTTGTTGCCACCCACGTTGTTCACCCTCCTGCGCATATCCTGCCACACGTCGTCCGCTGCTGTGCTTGTTGTGGCACATGGCTGAATAGTAGCTCGTGGTTGTCGTGGAGCAGCGGTATAATCACGTCATCCTCCTGGCGGCTGAAGGCTGGCAGCGGAGCGATGGCATTATCTGTAAGACATAATGATGGTGACAGGTCACATTTACACTGATGTACTGGCATACTGCTGGACATACATTGCTATGACATGTACAACATCTGCACAGTAATCTCTGCGATGCATCATGGCAGTGACACAGCTGGCGTGTTGCCGTCACACCATTAAGCAGTGGGTTTCATATCATATCTGTGTGTCAACTCATCACACTGTACACACACCATGTTGATGGTAGCCTGCTGTGGACATGTGTACCTGCCTGCACCTGTGTTCATACCAGTTGGCACGTGTCCCAATGTGACAACAGTTCTACTGTTCACCTGGATGCTGTGTATATGTCACTAGGCATCACATGCGCGGCCATTATGATCATCAGCAGTGGCACTGCACACATACACATGGACACCTGTACATGCATGTGTTGTGCCATGTACATCTACACAGCACTGTGCGGGTGTTGGCCAACCTGCCACGGCTCACCTGTATTGCACATGTGATACACATGGGACATTGTGTAACCATGTGACATTAGCAGGAAAGGTCATGCATAGCATGTGCGCCGCCGTTGTTCACACCAACACACAGCACCTGTGACACCATAGGGTGCATCAGTGCCACATTACTGCTGTGGGCGGTTGATAGTGCAAGTGCCATTTGTCCATCGCACCATGTAGGACTGTGATAGCACGTGCAGCCTTGCTGGGCAGGGCTGCATGGTATGGCAGGGTATGTCACATACATGGCACTGGGATGTGTCCCACCTGGGGGGTACTGATATTGGCAGGGTGGCTGTCCATTCCATATGTCATTGCTATGTGTATATGGACATTACACATGTCTATCATCATGGTGTGGACAATGGCCTTCTGCAAGGTAGGCTGCACGCTGCTTGGTGGGGGTGTGTATGGTGCATGCAGGTATCGCACATCCATGCATACACATTACCCTGACAGGTGCTATGTGCTGCGATATTGTTCAACACAGTGCTGTATGTGCCCACACACTGCTATCCCGTGCACATGGATGGTTGCCTGGCCTGACATGGGTACCACATATGTCTACATCCAGTGCCTGCTGCCACCCCATGTCAGCTGGTGCACCACACAGCGCCATCCCTCCCACAGGGAGCGTGGTGTTGGGCACAGCATAGGTATCCATGTATGGGGACAGGGATGTTCACATAGCAGGGGCACTGATGGTATCATCCATCGGACCATACACGTATGGCGCACACCTCACACACACAGCCCATTCAGTATGTTGTTCGCAACACTGACACAGCTATACTGCTAGGCCAGGGACATTCCCAGACGTACATACACAGATACGTGAACATCTGTCTGTGGCATGGGCTACAATAATGGTGGGGTTCGACACATAACGTGTTTGAGTGTGGCTGGCGCAGACCTTCTGTGCACATGTCTACACAGTAAGCCTGTTCTACAGTAGCCAGCGGTGATGTGCTGTGCACATGTCAATTCTGCACATTGTGTTGGTGTCTGTCTGTCCACGGGCCAGTGGTGGGACACACAGGGGTATTAGTGAACATATATGCATGCCACCCTGTACTGCTGTACTGCTAGCTTCTCGGGTGCTAATGTGTCATGGACATGCACACCTTACCCGAACAGGTGGTAGTGGGTTGCCACCCGTACCCATCTCCTCTTGTGGGTTGCTATGATCCAACACCCTCTTTGTATTGTATGTTCAGGCTATGCACCTGTGTGGGGCATGTGGGCATGCAATGCACTACTGCGTACCTTTGCACCCATTGCAGAACATGTCACACAGGTACACTGGCAGCCATACACTTCACAGCTTGATGGCGGTACAACACGTGTTGTACACACGTAACACATATCCTGTGGGACATGGTCATATGTACAGGCATGTCCAACAGTCACGTACCACTGCTACCCCTACATGGCGGATATGCAGTACATGTGGCGGTACAGCAACTGTCACATGTAGTCATGCAATGCCCCCTACCTACATGGCGTGGTACTGCCTGTGGGGGATATGCGTCTGCATCCATGCTATGGCCATAGCTGACAGTTGTACATCGATATGTGCAACATACCTCATTGGTGTTCTCATGGGTGCATGTTCAACATGGCTCCGCATTGTTTGTGTCTGTCACACAGTCATTGTTGTACATGGTTTACATGCCAGCCATGGCGTACTGTGTGTGATTCCATGTACTTCATTGGGATACCAGCATTATACATTATAACGGCGTATTCCAGCCATCACATAGCCTTCCTAGATGACACTGTTAGCCAGCCAGTAGGAGGTGTTCCGCCATCTGCACATAGGTCACACAGTGCGAGGCGGCTGACACCCATTCTGGGGACAGGGTTCTGACAGCTGTGGATGGGTGTGATGCTGTCGACAACCATGACTGCGCCTGATGGTCACATCTGGATGGGTAACATTCACAACACACACCTACCTTCACGTAGCAACACATCATCCACAACAATGGACATTCCTGCCAGAACAATGTGTGCAGTATGTCTGTATGACCACTGCAGGCACCACTGGTGGCCCCAGCATGGCAGCCAACAGCACCAGTGTATATCCCGTGGAACCATGGGTTACACCATTCACAACACACCTGTCTCAGATGACCCTGTTGTGGATCACAGTGCAGTTCCACACATCATGTTACACTAGGCATCATGCACTGATATGTTGCGGACGTGTGAGCGGCTGTGCAACTCAACATATGCACACATGACACATCACCTGGTACAACATGTCTGTCATACCACATGTTATTGTGACCACCCTGTGATGGCATTATACAGGCTCGTGTACTGGGACATGTGATGGCTCACGGTATATTCACCCTCTGGGTGTGTGTCTAGCCAAGTGTACAGTAGGCAGTGGTCTGAACACAGGGACACTGTACATTGACCTACTCTGTCACTGCAACTGTTGACTATGCTCATACTGTACTTATACAGGCATGTGGTATCTGACCACTATGACAGTCCTGGTCGACCACACTGCTGTGGCACACATGACCTGCGGACATCTGCCTGGGGTGTGGAGCACACATGTACATCTTCACATGCTATACTGCCTCTGTGGCGGTGTCACATGACTGTCTCCAGCAGGGCTGTAACAGGCAGGCACGGCATGGGGTCATGTGGGACAATGCTTGCACCTTCCACTGTGCTGCACACAAGCAAGGCACACACACTAGTGCGACTCACATTTATCTGCAGTGCCTGGGACCTGCCTCCATGCTCTGCACAGCACACCTGCAAGTACAGATTGTACACGGATCATACCTCCCAGGCACATACCTGGACTGCAACACACACAGGTGAGGGATCCCACATCACACAATGTTTTGCACACATACTGGATATTTGGCGAACACAATGCATCGTAGGTGCTCCATGTTCAGATACCCATGTTTGTGACCGCTAGACACATTGTAACATGCAACAGAGCTTACACTGTACACCACAGGTTACATGCTGTCTGTGTTGTCATACTGTACATTGGGCCTCGGACAGCTGCTACTGCCATGTGCTGACAGCAACCCACACTTCCCTAGAATGGACACCCATGTACCCACACATGCTTGGGCATGCACTCCACCTAGCTGGGTGACACATTACACAACACATACCATACCTACACTACCCTCAGCATGCACGATACCTCCATGTGTCTGGTGTGTTAAACCTGGGGTTATCCCCTTTGGTAGATGAACATATATGCTTCACGGCCCTGCTAGCCACACCCTGGACACACACCCATCGCAGCATACATGGTACATGTGTTCTACAGCCAGTACTACTGGCGTCTGCTGACAGGGGTTGTTAATGGCATGGCACCCGGCAGATGGACAGTGTGTATAACTATGCTGACACATATCACAGTGCACTTCCGTAGCATGTCCGCAATGGTAGGGACCATGCTATTCCACACAGAGACATGGCGGTACTGGCCTTTTCACAGTCGCCACGGTGGTGGTCATGTTCCATGCACATCTGCTGTATGGGCACATGTGCAGGCTGTTGCATGGTGGGTATATTCACATGTGTGGGGTGCATCACTTGACAGCCATGGTGGGTCCTCGTGGTCCATCACATGCTCCAAGGCTAGCTACCTACACATGACTGCCGCACATTGCAGTGTGGGTCCTCAGGCAGTGTGGTGGTATGTCTGTGTTGTTTGGCTACATCCACATTCGATGTCGCGTACAACAGTCACCCAGGCATTGCAGACTGAGATAATGTTGGCAACATGCCAGGCAATGGTGTACCTACCAACAATACACACTCTCACTCACTACAGGGTTGCAATCCATACATGGACATCGTAGTGTCCCTGTGGACACATACATGGTACTGCCATGCACACGTTATGTCCTAAGACACTGTCCCAATGTCACCTTCCGATCTCCTAGCTGTTATGTCCCGCCAACCTGTTTGGTATGTGTCTCCACACCAGCCCACTGAATTCACTGCTAGCCTGTTGTCGGACATTGTGTACCTTGACCGTCACACTGCCGCATCTATCGCACTACACATGGGTGGCACTGCACGTGTGGGACTGCATTCGTACACCCATGACTGGACCATTCTGTATGGCACTGGGGCACATCCTCACAAGCGTGCTTCACGCACTCATTGATGACCTCCATGCCTTTACTGGCACCCTTGTTGGGCTTCTGTGTGCCACAGCACGCCACATACACATGCTGGCCACCTGTCATACCATTGCATGGGTGGTTGGTGTGGTACAGAGGGCAACAGATCAGACATTGTCCTCACATTGCCCTTCAGCACCATTCCACGTTCTGGTATTGGCAATGTACACATCCACCGTCACATCATACCCTGTGTCTCAGGATGTTAGGCTATATGACTCCTGGACAGGACACACAGTGGTGCAAGCATATCATGCTACCTACTACATGTCAGGTACATGTGGCATTACACAGTCCTCAGTCATGGGGCCCCTCATGTTCACTATTTGCTTACATACACAACATGCTGTCACAGAGTACTGTCCATGCCTAGATATCCCACATCTACATACCTGGCACCATTATAGCTCCACCAGCTCATACTGATAACAACCGTATGGGTGTCGGTGTGGCAGATACATCATGTGGGTGTCATGGCATCAGGATGCATGACACATGGTGCATGCACATCACCTTTGCATAGCAACATTCATCCACTGAGTATCACATGGATACTGTCCCGTACATGCATATCAAATTGTACATGGTTGCTGTACACACACATGCCCCACATGGTGCTGTGGTTGCCGTATTCCACTGTGGCATGGGTACACATCTGCAGGGCCACACCTATCTGTACTGTGTGTGATGCTGGTACATAGGTAGCCATTGTACCTGTGGCATACACACATCTACACACGGGCAGGGTTACAATACCACATTGTGGTGTACCTTCCACAATGGCTACGACTTTACATGGCACAGCATTATCATGCCATGATGTGTACCAGGCTCAGACAGTTTACATATGCGGCTGACAGGCGGAAACACATCTGTACACATCTGCATACCACATACACAGGGGTGTCTTCTGCTCTGACATGGACCATGTCCTCCGCATTACTGATGCATGTAGTACTCATACATGGCAATTGCAGTGGGCAGTGTGAGCGGACCACTCATGGATATGTGCACACATGCCACATTGCATGGGCTGGGCTTCTGTGTTACTTCCGCAGACACAACACACACCATGCTGTGGAACATAGGTCCTGTGCACATCCCACAGGGACACACAGTGGCACTGTTCATGTGATAGCTCCCTTGCTGTTTGAGTGACACGTAGTCATGGTACCACCACAGCAGCAGTACTGTGTAGACATGCAGTTGACACCCACCTCTGCTGTTCACTGGACACTACCATGGGAGGTGACACTACTGTGTACACTGCACATGTGTTTACACATGGACCTGCGGACTTCATTGTTGCCCACATTGCACCTGCTACAGATCGTTTGGCCATGGTTACTTGGTGTTCCTTCCATTTCGGATGGCTATTATGCTACTACTCTGTCCCATATGTACAGGCCATCGTATCCTGTTATTGTACATACCAATAGGCCATAACTCCATTATGCATGATATGCCTGTGATACTGTGTATGATGTCTGTCATATCCACCATGACAGCTTTACATTACACATAGTTGACATAGTATCCCCTACTGCAAGGCAGACGTGCGTCGTGCGCACATTACGTATGTCATCAACGGTATATGTCCATACACATGTGTGATGTGACAGTATACATACATGTCCTATGGCCTGCTATGGCACTTCCTTGTTGGACATCCACTGCCAGCATCGGCGTGTGGTGTGGCATTGTTCTGTGTTATGCCCCCTGTGGCAGCCCTTGTGTTATCGGAGCTGTGTACATGATGTCCCACTGCTGTGCACACGGTGTCCACAGACGTTGGTATGCTCAGCAGGATAGCACTACATAACCACCTTTCACCACTCTCTGCATTATGGACAAGTATCCTTACTTACAAACACCATTCACATACAGTACAGCTTCGTCATACACATCATCCGTTACACCCGTACATATCGTGGGTTCTACATACCTTGTCTGTGTTTCCTTCCGTTTTCGTTGCGTGTATCGCTATTCCGTTTTCTCACTCTATCCGTTTTGAGTAGTAGTTCGGTATGAGCATACGGTTTGAATATCCTGGGAGTCATCCTTATATCCGTCGTTACCTGCAACATGTGGGTTCATCACACCAATAGCTGTTCCTCAGTGTGTACTTGTGCATATCACCTGTGCATCTACTCCATTCGTACATTCTGGCGTCGTAACTAGGGCATGGTTGCATTCCTCACCTGGGCGTTGGCTATTTGCCCTACCTTCGTGGAGATGGTCTGTATTGTGTTATGTTATGTGTAACTGCAGCCGCTATGTGTGGCGTCAGGTACATTCGCAGTGGTGTTAGCCGTGGATTGTGTGTGTTGGGTATGGTATTATGTTCGACATGTGGGTGTCCCTGTCCTGGCGTCTGTTGATGGCGTTTTGCATTCGGATGTGTAACATAGCTGTTGTATTCCTTTAAACAGCGGATGCAAGTATGCATCCGCTGTTGATAGTGTTTCCCACGAGATGTTGCGCTTATGCAGCTGTTATTGACTGCCTGTATGTTTGTGCTGCTATTACGGCTTGTATCCCTTTGATATGTGCGATGGGGAATATCGGAGGTTGTAGGTAGCGGATACGGGTTGTGGGCCTTGCATCTCTACATACGGTATGCTTGTCTGTGTGCTCCATCCCTGCCTGGGGAGTTGGCAGTTACTTGTCTGTTGTTCTGGGAGTGTAGGTTGTGTTGTTGTCATGTGGTGTTGGTATCGCCTGCGTGTGTGCTTCCTGCATGTATTCCTCCGTCACATCGGTGGTATATCGGCGGT
The DNA here is from genome assembly GCF_019279795.1 of Protopterus annectens. Taxonomy (NCBI): domain Eukaryota; kingdom Metazoa; phylum Chordata; order Ceratodontiformes; family Protopteridae; genus Protopterus; species Protopterus annectens. Next base: position 1,393,765,133 of record NC_056745.1, on the reverse strand, counting down.
TGTTTATGCGTGATGACTATCCCTTGTCATTCTGTCCCGGATATTTACAGTCATTGTGGTCCTGTACTTGGGATGGCCTGTTTGCTAGTGGTTGCCACCTATTCAGGTGGCGATTGCTTGTTTGACACTTGTAGAACACACAGCGGTGTTTACGGGCGATCGTGGCCACGATCAGTACCGGGGTAGCACATGCGTATTTCAGCGGTACATACCTATTGCTGTGTAACTTTGCCGGCGTATCGTTTTGCAATTAGCATATCGGTGTCATACATACGGTCATGATTTGTACATCGTCCTTTCCATTTCATGTGGGGTATATTCCTGTGGTACATTCTGGGACATTTTCACTTTGCATCGTTATCGTCGCCACCGCCTAGCCAGGGAGGGGCTCTCAGTACTACTTTGGGAGTACTGGTGTACATCGCCTGAGGTTACTATACTGTATGCCTGCACATGTTATTCCACTCCGCCTGTCACATGGCACCAACATACACATTTTACAGTGGCACACACATTACACTCGCACAGCGAAACACACGGCACCCTCACGCACACATACACATACTGCGGCAGTCACAGGGACGGTTGCACACAGTACCTGCGTGGCCCGCATCACCGGCGGCAGTGTCTACCTCCCCCCTCATATCATCATAGTATTACCCATGCATGTACTGTTACTGTACTGTGGTCTGGCGATCATCCGACTCGCGGTTATGCATTTCGGTATGTTGACCTTTCCATGGGTGGCGGTTTCCTCTTCTGTTAAACCTCCGGATGCTCAGGTTGTCGTTCACTATGTTTACTATGTACAGATATCGCGTGTTACTTCTCTGTCACCTTACATCCCTCTGATTCCCTGTCTTACCTGTTGTACTTATATGTATATGTGTACATATATTTCTATGTGTGTAATTATATCTATCTCCATATCTGTATATGCACATATCTACATGTCTATATGTAAACACCTTGCAGTGAGCGTGGCAGCATACAGCAACGCCGTCTGCTGTAGGACCCGTGCGGTTCAGGTGTTGGCGTTCCATGCTCCGCTGGCTGTTGGGTGTGCAGTGTTTGGGTGCTGCCTATGTTGGAGTCACACATGGGGCCACCCATCACGGTACACTACGGGTGGCCATGTTTGTGTGCCGTCCATTTCACTGTGTGTGCAGGTAGGGAGGTGTCAGTCCATGGGGCCTACGCTGTCAGAGTATGTGCTATCGTTCCCTCTTTGCCAGGGCATAGGCATATTGGGTGCGCCTCCGTCTGCCTACTGGGGCTGGCACAGTGTGTTCATGGTCCTGAACCCTCTGTGCCTGTACTGGCCTTGGCAGTTGTGGTGGGCTTTGTGGCCCTTCACCATTATGTCCCTGCAGCAGCTGCTTCCGCAGGATCATATTATGTAGCATGGCACATACTATGAATATGTGGGCACATGTGCCTGGAGAGTACTGCAGGGCTCCACGGATGTATCCAAGCACGGAACCGTGATTTCAGCATCCCAAACACACGCTCTATGATTATTCTGGTTTGTGCGTGTGCCTCATTATGGCGTTCTTGCATGTGTGTGTGTGCATTTCTGATGGGAGTCATCATCCACGGCTCCAGTGCATAGCCAGCATCCCCACAAGGTGGCCTTGTGGGATGTCCCCCCTGGCGAATACCTGGTACAGCTGTGAGGCATGCCAGATATGGGAGTCGTGGTAGCTTCCAGGGCTGCCAGCACACACATCCATGATAATGCCCTGCGCATTGCACACGACCTGGCAATTGATGGAGGAATCCCTTGCGGTTTATGTAGCGTCTACCCTGCTCCCCAGGTGGTGACTTGATTTGTATGTGCGTACAGTCTATCGCACCCAGTACCTCCGGGTATTGTGCCACACGGTGGAAGTGGCGCATATTGCTAGCCAACTCCTCCTGAGATCTGGGGAAGTATATATGCTCATTGGCATGTGGTAACATGGCATCCAGAAACTGGTGTAGTACCCTGGATGCTGATGCCTGTGAGATGCCCATTATATCCCCAGTTGGCCTTTGAAAGGTACCTGTGGCCAGTATTCGCAAGCTTACACATACCTTTGTGTCCACTGGGATGGGCTCCCCTCTGTTGTTTCTTGTTCTCAGGCGTGGCGGCACAGCTCCGCTATTTGCTGTAAAGTGTCCCTATCCACCCTGTAACGCTCTACTATCTCCAGGTCTTGTAGCCCCTGGTAGGTTACCCTTGGTCTGAACACTCTCCTTCTCCTCTGAGGCCTACGGTGGTTGTCGGCACCCTCCTCCACAACTCCGTCTGTCTCTAACACATGCTGATGGATCACGCCACGGCGGCACCCAACATGTACATTTTAAAAGTTCGCCGTGTGTTTACACCTAGAGTGCGGCGTTTGGGAATACATGGCTGTGTGTTGTGTGCATTCACACTTTATACTGTTGTGCTGTACACCCGGTGATGTCATAGGGTGTGTCTGTGCGGCCGTATCTGTGGATTATCTTCCGTGTTTTACCGTTGGCACTGCAACGCTGTTGCCTTTGGTGTTGCATTACTCTTGCCTGCATTGGATTAGCTTTCGACCTTACCTTACTGTTTCTGCACGTTGCACCTACTATTTCCTGGCATGCATCCTGCAGAGCCCTGTCATGTGTAGTTTCTGGGACATGGCATATCGTGCGTTTTGTGTGCTGCCGCCGTTATGCTGCCTGTCTACTTGGCTCTGCTGTGTCAGGTCTTCACTCTTTGTAATCTGATACCTCCCCTACTTTCTTTGCATTCATATGCCTCCCCTATCCCGTTTTGCAGGTTTCTGCATACAGAGTTGTCAGCTGCCGCCAATTGGCCTTCGTGGGTTGATTACTGTTGATTGCTCATTACTACTCCAATTAGACTGCTTCCGCATTTTCTCATATTCTCAACATCACCTTCCTGTATCCGATGTTGTTTTGCGGGGCGTCACATGACTGGGTTAGGGGAGCGTAGTCATCCTCGTGCACATGCACCTCTGCGCGCATTGTGTGCTCTCAGCTCAACTATTTCCACACACGCCGGTCCTGCAGCTGTGCTGTGCAATGTACAGCCCAGGTTTGCTGGGCTCCAATGTGCTTCCTCCTACAGTGGCACACCCCTCTGCAGGTGACATGTATTCCCTCTGAGCCACTCCTCGGTGTATTACCGCTGCGCCGTTTGGTACAGCCTTACGCCGGCGGGGGTTTTGCGATTCAGTATTATCTGCCTCATTTGCATGGCATTGACTACTAATTCATAGTTACCGCGCAGAACACTGCCGCGACTCCTTGGCAACCCTTGCACCGTGGATGTGGCTTTCCTTGCATACCATGGTGTATTGTGGCTGTGAAGCTGATGTGTATTACACTGCTGTTTTATGACATTGTCATATTATTTCATTGTTTAGCACCTTCCGCGGACATGTCCTGGGGTTCTGCTGTGAGTTTCTGTGGACATACCATTTATGTTATTATTTACATGTTGTGCATGTTTTCTTTTGACATTCTCTGTGTCTTTCGCCATTGGCATATGGCAACAGTGTGATACCTGACGTTGACAGCCTTCCGTTACTCCTATGTCATGTTTGGGTAAATGTAAACCGTTTTTTTTGGTTTACATTGCCGTGCCTATATGCTACGCCTGCGCCGCCGTGGATCGCTATATGCCTTCATTTGCATGGTGCAACACCGCACATGGGGTGTTTAGCATACCTACGCCAGAGGCGGCGCAAATCCGGCGCACGCCGGTAGTGCGCGTGGAATTGGATCGTACCTGAATCACTCGGCGGCCATATTTGGCGTTGTAACGCCTACGCTATGCGTCCGCCTGGCGCAATGTTCATGAATCCTGGGGAATATTTATTTCTACATTTTAAATGTATACTGTAGTTATATGTCAAATATGTACTTATCTATTGGCGTGCTGGATTTTGTTTGATTTTCTTTGTCTAACACATTATTCTTTGTTTAGAACTACTTTTTTAAGAAATAAAGATATTTTAAGAATATTAGCATGCTTAAGTATATCCTTAATTACAGAGATGTGCATGCCAAAACATTTTATAAATGTCATACAAGTACAGCCATCAGCACCCAGTTCGGCAAGTAATGGAGACTGTATAAAGCATTGGTCCATTCATTTAATAAAAACTTAGAATTGTCATACATATTATTTGGATAAAATATACATTTAACAATTTGTAATCTACTAAAGCTTTGTAATGAAAGCATAACTGTATTAAAATATATATAATCAGACTCCACATTAAAAATAATGAAACACGTGAATTGTACTCTGATAAGTATTACTAAGTACTAATGGAAATGATGGTGGAAAATTCAATATTTGACTTACACTTTATTACAATTAAAGTTGACATGTGCAACTGACATTATCTGAAGGCCATGTTATTTAAACTAACTGCTTGTAGATTCAGATATAGCAGAAGTTAAGAAAATGACCTTTGTGCGAAGCCCTGAGGTGAATTAAGCATAGATGATTCTCATATGTGGAAAAGTAGTAGTTAAATTGCATGTACATTAGAAATGAATCAATTTTCTAATAGTAACTCTGATAAGATATATGGGAAAGAGAGCACCATATGTTAACCAAATTATTTTTTCTCATATTAATTATAGGAAAGGGCAAATGTGCACAAATATATAATGACTCTCATTCTGGACCTTAGCTTAGTTTGCCTTTGAAGTGGGGCATTAATCTGGATTTTGTATGGCAACAAGTCCAGCTAGTAAAGCTAAAAAAAAAAAAGTTACATACTGGATTCTAATGTTTCACCCCTTTTGTAGTACGTATGTAATCTGGCAACACATATTCTCCGCATCTGAGCTGAGATTTAAGTGAATTTCATATATTCAGTAAATGGGCATATTTTCAATATAAAGCATTTGAAGTTAATTATATAAATAGCAAATGTGAATATTTCAAAGATGTTATGTATTTATGCATTGTTAAAATGTGTTAGCACAACGTATTGGGCTGAGGCTAAAATTACAGATTTAAGGTAATACATGCAGTTTTCAGCAACAATTCTCAATCACCTCTCAAGCAGGTTATAACAGCTGTAAGCAGTAATGCTTGTTCCTTGTTAGTTGTATATATTTCTGGAGTACATTAACTTTGATAAATTACATTATCTGTCAGGTTTGTAGGAATACTCTTTTTCATTTTCCTTTAGGATAGCACTGAATAATATCGACTCAAACTCTAAAGCCAAACTTTATTTTACAATTTCTTATGCAATTTTATCCTGTCCTCTAAATTACAGTCAAGGCACTGATACATACGTTCAAAGAGAACAGTGGTTGTCTACAGATGTTTTGGGTTCATTATTTTGCTATTTTCTTGCTTGTATTGCCTGTTTTCTAAGATTTGGCTGTTTTTAATTTCAGTACCTATTTCATTTTCACTTTATTAATGACTACAGCTTTTGAAGTTGCTTGCACGTTGTGTCATTCCACGAAGCTGTTTATTTGAGGTGATACTTCTGTCCCATCTGCTCTCTCTCTCTCTCTCTCTCTAAGAGAGCATGTTTCCAGCAGGAATTATTTCTGTGTCCATTATATGCTGAGCAGAAAATAACTGCAGGCCAACTTATCTGGAGGACCTAGACAAAAAAAGCATTGATTTTTGTAGGAGAATGAGAAAGTTAAGTCTAAGAACACTGTTTTGTAAAGAATGGCAATTTGCTCACATACATTTGAAAGACTTATTAATGAAGTGGTCTGCAATAGAATTCATCTGGCCTCTGTGTTTTTTACTAAGACGCTATACTTGCTGTTTCCAGAACTTTGTCAAGCAATCTTTTTGCAAACTGCAGCAGTAACTTTACATTGTAACAATACATGTGGTAATATTGTAGCAGCAATCTTTGTTCTTGTTTGTGGTCTTCCTATTTGTGATATTCTTAGGACTTTTGAATTCAGAGAATTGCTTTGGAATTCTTTCTTTGCTGCTTAGGATATCAGAAATATCTGCTCATTTTGGCTCAGTTCTGCTGGTTTGCCAATTTGTTTTTGGACTGTTGTACTCCGATGTATTATGACATGATTTTCAATAGGATTTGACGAGTTCCTATTACCTGATTGAAAGTTTAGGTTAGTGAATACCTAAACATTGATCTGGTACTAGCGAAAGCAAAAAAACGTGAACGGCCGATTTAATGCAGGGAAAGAATTCCTTTGGCCGTTAAGCGGATTTTGCCCCTTTCCCCACTGTAGAGCTATCTCGGAGGTGGTATATTTAGTTAGGGGGAGTGCGGGGGGCACAGCCCTCCGCTTCATTTTGGTTTAAACATTTTTGTTTGGGTTTAAAAAATTTTTTTGCGGTCAACAGAATACATTTCCTACGTAAAATCGGCTGGTCACTGTTTTAATTTTTCGATATTACCAGATCAACTTTTAGCAATCCGCAGTGGTGGTGCTGCGGTAGTGTTGTCACCTGACAGTAAGATGCTGCCCGGTTCGATTCTCAGCTAGTGCGTCTTCTGCGTGGAGACATGCGTGAATGGGCGTACCTTCGTTGAAGGTTGTGCATCAGGGCTGGCAACTCGGCACGTAAAAATCAACTGCCAATCATTAGCGGACCGGAGTTCCGCTGTGGCGACCCCTAACCGGGAAAAAGCCGAAAGACACAACTACAACCAGATCAACTTTTAGGTATTCACTAACCTAAATGTTCGATCAGGTAATATAGACGCAATTTGACATTTGTTTTCAGTTTATTGTTTGGAATGCTTGCACTTTTAACTGGATTTCACGTCTGTTAATATTTTGTTTTATACACTGTATCTTAAACATCCACTTATTTCAGTTTATCTTTTGTAGCTCTCAAATAAAGCAAATAAAGTTGAAGTCAAAACATAATTTTTCCAAATTTCCTTATGTTTTTTAGTATAATAGAATAGTCCTTTGCTACAATGTAGGGTCCAGAGTACTGCTATTCCCTTTCATTTTTAGTGCATATAAGGGAAGCCTTATTTGTCTCCCTGTCCATATGTACTAGGTCATCTGTTCCCATTCCTGCAAAGGCTATGAACAATGAATGTGTGCCTTGGTAGAAGCAACAATCACATCATTTATTAACCAATAGTAAAAATGATCAAATTTGTATAAAATATAATACTGGAATATCACCCTATATCAGACAAGAAGAATTTTATTGGGTGAGGGGCATTTGAGCAAGATTTAGAAATGGAGAGCCATTGCAGAGATAATGTGGAAGAAGAAAATAGTTACAGATCATAGTGGATTAAATATGTAAATGGTAAGAATGGGTTTGTTTGCCTTAAGCTTATAAACCGCCATGATGTGATATAATGTCAAATCTGATTTGGAGCGGGTAACCAGAAAGAGTAGAGCACATCAGTTAAGCAGCAGTTCAATAGTCTGCACAAATTATATCACAGTTAACTAGTATTACTGGAAGGCAGAAAAAGCCTGCACAAAAGGGAGCAACAAGTGTTACAAATAATGTCAGAAAATATCAGAAGCCACAAGCACATGTACAGAAGGGAAAGTTAAAAATACTTTCTTAAGATAAAGAAGAAGTTTTTGTGAGATATGCCATTAGGTTGCTGGGCACAGAACTAACTATCAAGTGTTAAGCAAATGAAATTGTGGCATTTAGCTATCCAATTATAAAACAAGATGTGTTCATAGATAATGTGACACACACAAGTGAAACAAGCGTATTGTAAATCAATAGAAATGGTCCAGAGTTTGATATAATTTAGTGTCCTTGTAGTGTAGACAACATTGTTACTCTGAAATAATTTCATATTACTGTAGAGAAGAGTGTGATGATAAGTCTTGGTACAAATTAGTACAGTTTGCCCAAACCAACAAATGACAATACTTTTGTTACAAATCGTCCAATTTCCCACGTGAGATGGCAGTAGAATTGTTTAGAACTGGTAGCCCTTAACATGAGGAATGGTAGGACTGTGTCATGATACCTCTCTTACCATTATGAATAAAGCAGTAAGGTGAACGGTATACTGTATTAATAGTACTGAATCTAAATATTATGTAAACTCCAGAAGTGCAAGTGGATCATCAGAGACGACATGAGTGCTGACATTCTGAAATTCTATTATTGCAACCACCATATTGTAAACAACTTACTCTGCAGACTGACTCCTAACCTGACATAATTTCTAATCTTTTCATGCAATGATGTATGTTAACCTGAAAAGGGGTGTTACTTTTATAAGGCGTTCTTTTGATTAATTAATATGATTTGGTATCATTAGCAATGAATATTGGTTACAAATTTCAGCACTGTGTCTGTGCCAAACCATTTCAATATGGAACAGCCACGAACATGGACTTTCTAGGACAGAAAATGAGGAACGGCCATCATGTGAAGAACGCTTGAGAGATATGGTGGTAACTGAGCATTAAAACTATAGCAGCATTTTGAGAGCCTAAAGAAATCACATTTTAAGACTTTACAGATAATGGTCCACAGAAATAGTTAAACTGTAAGAAAAATGTTAGCACCAAAAACAACAATTAGTCTAAACTTTGGGTGTGACAAGTGGATAACATCTGGGTACTTATGTACTGACAACAGCAAGACATTGTAGGGATTTTATATCACTGTGTGTAAAACTGGCCTGTGAAGACAGATTTGGAATGTGGTAGCGATAATACGCAAGTACCATTTTTTTGAAGGAGTTCTAGAATTTTGCCCTTCCCAGAATTTGTAGCAGATCCATACAGCAAGCCTAGTTTTCCCTAGCTTTGAGGAGCTGGAAGTCCATTGACTTACAACATTGCAACAAATGTATAAACTACTAAAGCAGCTGAGCTGTAAGTATAACTCAAGCCAGATGTGTAATTCTCTGGATCATCAGCATGTAATATTTAGCTACTGTCAGAGAGACAGCTTCCCAGAGAGGGGTTGAGGATGGACCTCAGGAAATGTTGTAAGTAGATAAGAAAGTGAAATCTTGATGTGATTTAAAATTTATCACTTAGACTAACTGCCAAGATCCAAATATCTATCTGGGCAGGTTTACATATATCAGTTTATCTCCTTTTGTGGATATGGAAGATTTTGGAAACATGACTGTTAGCACCTCTGCTCATCTGCATGGCAAGCATTAAAATATATAAAGACATGTTCACATTTCTTTTGTCAGTGGCTCATTGAGAATGTCATCTGAGTGCTTTCCATCCTCCAGCTGCATTAAAGCAAAGTGTCCATTACTTGTGAAGGGTCTCTAGCACATGTATACAGAGGATATTTATCACTCACTGTGGATATGAAGATATCGGTCATCGTCTTGTTAAAGATGCCACTTTCCAAGGGCATGATACAACAGTAGGGAAAATTTTATTAAGCTATGGGTGCAAACCAGACTCAGAATTTAGGTTCTGGAGGACAAAGCTCATCACAAAAATGTTTTTTTTTTCTCTGCTAGGCATTTCAAATTTGGTGAATATGAAGTCATGGCTTGTACAATGATAGCAATAAAAACAATTTTTATTATTATTTATTTTATTTTACATTTGTTGACCAGGGATGTCTAGCTGGGCACAAAGGCCCCTTTTCAGTGGAGGCCTGGGGAGAAAAGCTCCAGTACATGCATGTCAGTCAGAAAACAATTAAACTAAATTTTACAATGTGAAACTAGATAAGATAGTAACTATCCATACAGTGGTAAGGCCTTTTATATTAATTATACTCTACAAAGATATAGTTAAATAAATAACTATCCAGTAGTATAGGTATCACAATATAGAGTACTGAGTTATTTGCAAAGGGTGAATAGCAAAAAGGTTGCTTTAGTTTTGAGATGTAAATGAAATTAGTGGTGAAAGAGAGTTGAGCGGCGTAGGTGATAGTTGGTAACAGAGTAAAAGAGAGCAGAGTTATAGTAGTAGAAGAGGAAAAAAGTGTTGATTTTTTTTTTAAACAAGAAACATCTTTATTAAATTATCATGTATGACATGTCATAGGCAGTCTTACATTTATATAAATTAAAATAAACCATACAGACACAATCTCAGTTGCAGATATTATACATTACAAACCATGCCGACACAACTGTAGCTGTAAACATTATACATCACTTATAATATATCCAGTCATTGTCAGTCAACCATTACATAGCTCATTCAATTCCTGCCTTGTTTTAAACCTTGCTCCTCCTCTGCATATATTGATCCCACACTTCCCATTTTTTTCCTATGTAATTTGCTCCTACCCTTTTCTAAAGATCCTAATTCCAGTTTTATCTTGGTTATAGCTTCACTACTTCTAGTAAAGTTGGTTTAGACTTTGATTGCCAATCTGAAGTAGTTGACTTCATTTGATCTTTAACCAGTGGGTTATGGATCCGTATCAGATCAGCCATGGATGCATATCCAGCATTTCATCCAAGCTCTAAGCTCCTGCCCTTACCCATAATGCCCCATGTCTCCTTCCTCCCTTCATATCTCATTTACTGCTGGAAAAGCAAGCATTGTGGTCCGAGTTCTTGGCTAGTCATTGGGTTTTTGTGAGTGCAATTTTGTAATTTTTCGTCAGAATTAAAAATAAAACCAAAAAAACCCCCCCTAAACTAGGTTTCAGAAAGTGCACAGAGTGTGGCCATAAGCTCTACCTGGCTGATGGTCACACTCTTTGCATGGTGTGTTTGGGGGCGGCCCACCTACAGACCTCCTTGTCCTATCTTTGCCAGGTTTAATCCTAGGACACTGAAGGACAGGAGGGATAAACTTATTCTCAAGGACCTACATCCCTCCTCAGGGACTGTAGCTCCCATGCCCCCCCACCACCCACTTCAGGTGTGGTAGCAGCAGCTTCTACCTCTTTTCCAGTCTCTGGGACTCATACTGCCACAAAGAGGTCCGGGGAAGGGGAGAAGTCCAAGAAAGACAAGCCGAGGAAGTGGTCTCCTGACTGCTCAACCCTGGCTGGCCCGCTGCCGAAGGTTAGGCCAGAGACCAGACCTGATTCTCCCTGGCTCCATTCTCCCAGGTTCTCCTCAGAGCTGGAGGAATCCTGGATCCAGTCACAAATACGGTCTTCCCCCCACTGGCAATCCAGACCGGTATCAGTAGCTTCATCCTCCCGCTCCAACCGGATCCTCAGTGAAACAGAGATGGATAAGAAGATGCAAAGGTGTATCCGCACCCAAATTCAGATGGGGGTCTTGCCAGCCCTCTCTCCCTTTGGAAGGGGAAGCTCACAACCTTTCTTTACTCCGATCACTCCTTCTTTGATCCAGCCTTCGGTTTTGGAGCCCTTGGATCCATGGATCCTTGAGGTCGAGTGGTCGGTGCCTATGGTACCTTGTACCTCATTCCTGGCCATTGCCTTGAGCATGTCGGATCCGACCAGGTCAGATCCAAGCTCTCAGAGCCATAGCCTCAGAGTTGGTTCTGAGGGGCTGCTGTCGGCTGTGAGCGTATCGAAGCACAGTACTCCCCTTGGTATCTTGGCTCCTGGAGTCTCGCCTCTGATTTCCCTGTTGGGTCAGAGAGGAATGGCTCCAGCTGGCACTTTTCAGGATGTAAGTTCTCCTTCAGCCTTTGATGTGGTGGAGAAGGTTCTCCCGGTGTCGTTGAGACCCTTGACCATCTCGTCCTCAGACTCTGCCCTGACTCCTTCTGTTTTGGTTATGGTCCCAACCATCGTACCATCTCAGGGACAGCCTGTGCCTGCTTTGCCTCAGGAAGCCCCTGTGGAGGAGCAGCAAGATGTTTGTGAGTCCTCCCCAGAGATTCCCACTGAGGAGATCCCTCGCAAACGGACAGGTAAGAGGAGGCACTTGGACTCCCCACCGGTGTCCCTCACCGAAGACACTGATATGGCGGAAGGGGAAGGTCCACCCCCATCACCCCTCAAGGATATCTCTTTTGAAGACATCATGGAACTCCTTCGCCAAGGGGGGTGGGGTCTGCCCAAAAACTGACCTCAGACAAGTCAGTGTTCCTAGAGGCATCCAGCACAGGCCCATCTACTTCCTGGGTGTCCCCTCCCGTGGATAGCTTAGTGGACCTAATAACATCTTAGCCGTGGAAGGAACCGGATATGGTGGAGCCTAACCTAAGTGCCGTGATAAAGTACTTAGCCTCCTTCAGACAGGACATGTTGGAACAAAGGGTCCCCAGTTGATGCTATGGTGGTGGCAGCTGCCACCAAGAAAGAGCTCGCTCAGGAGAGCTCTTCGGTCCATCCTCCTGACCAATAGTCAGGGGCATTGGATCAATTTGGGAAGCAGGTCTACGCTTCAGCCACCTTCTCAGTAAGAGCACTGAATTACATGGCAAATATGATTCGGCTGCAGCGAGACCTATTGAAGGAGATCCTTGAGCCTACCACGGAGTCCATGTCAGCAAGAGACAAGAAGATGATTTCCGCTCGTGTGGCCTCTCTGAAATCAGTTGCTAACATCTCCATGCATCTCCTCTCCCATGCTACTGAGGGAGCCGCTAGGGCAGCTGGCACAGGCATTGCCATTAGGCGACACACCTGGCTCTGGCTATGTCAGTTCTCGGAACCCTTCAAGGCATCATTTACCAATGCCCCATATGAAGGTTCCTCCCTGTTTGGGAAGTCGGTACGAGAGACTTTGGTCCAGAGTGAGAAGGACGGGAATACACTGTCTGCCTTCCGGATCTGCTTCTCTCCCCCTTAAAGATCCTTTTCTAGGAATCAGCGAGGGGCTAAGAAGATGTGGTTTTGGAAGTCTCAGGTGTTTTTCCGGGACACTCAAGACTCACCATCCCCCAGGGGCAGAGGGGGTTTTGATAGACATCACCCCAGAGGCAGAGGGGGTCCAAAAAATTGTGAGTCTCAAGAACCGTTCTCAGACAGACCCACACAGCAGCCCTGCTGCCTGACTGCTCTTCTCTGGAGGCAGTCAGGGGTCGGTTATTGCTACACCCAGTGGAATGAGAGTCCATAATAACATATTGCTGGGTGTTGCAGATCATATCCAGAGGATATTCAATTCCATTCCTCTAACAGCCCCATCCACCCAACACCTCCCAGACATCTCACCCGCACAAAGGGAGGAAGCAGCACTAGAAATAAAAAAGCTGCTAGTAAAACAAGCCATCCAACCTGTCCCCATCGAACAATCTGGATCTGGCATTTATTCCAGGTTTTTTTAGTGCCAAAGAAAACAGGGGACCTAAGATCCATTTTGGATCTATCCACCTTTAACCTGTTAGTGACCAAGGCAAAATTCCAGATGATCACACTTCAGTCCATCCTGCCCTACCTGCAGGTGAATGCCTGGATGTGCTCGATTGACCTCCAGGAAGCGTACTACCATATCAAGATGGACAGGCACTCCTGGAGGTCTCTCTACTTCCAGCTAGGAGCCAATCATTATCAGCTCAGAGCCCTTCACTTTAGTCTCACCACAGCCCCCAGGGTGTTCACCAGTGTGATGGCAGTAGTAGAGGCTCACCTGAGGCTTCAGGGGATTCAGGTCTTCCCTTACCCGGATGATTGGCTCTTTGCTGCCCCTTCCGAGCATCAACTTTGCCAAGCCAGGGATTACTTCCTCTCCCTAGCACGGGGTTTGGGCATCACCACCAATCTCAACAAATCATCGCTGACCCCTGTCCAGGTCTTAGATTTCATTGGGGCTCAGTTGGACACTATCCAAATGAAAGTTTTCCTCACCCCAGACAAGATACACAGCCTGAAGCTACACGTTCTTTATGTCATTCTAGCCCAATCTCCAACAGCAGAGAGAGTTCTGAGAGCATTGGGGTCTATGGTAGCCACGGTCAACCCGCTACCCTTAGCAAGCCTAAACATGCGGATTCTTCAGTGGACCCTTGCCGTTTAATGGTCTCTATTAGATCTGCCATTATCTCACCCTGTATGAATCTCCCTGGTGTGCAGGGACTCTTTTCAGTGGTGGATTCATTCCCTGGATCTAGTCAGGGGACATCCCTTTCTCCTGTCCTTTTCCAAGACCACAGTGACCACGGACACCTCCCAGATTTGGGGGGGCACTGCTCAGGGAGGACTGTTCAAGGCACGTGGTCCCCATCCGAGACCAATTTGCATATCAATGTCCTGGAGATGAGTGAGGTGTTTTTGGCATTGCAGGCCCTTCATGCATCTTTCTTTAGGGACGATTGCTATCCAGACAGACAATATGTCAGTGGTCTGCTACATCAACAAACAGGGGGGAACCAGATCTTACCCCCTTTGTCACAAAGCCATGAGAGTGTGGGAATGGGTGATCTCCACTGGCAATGCACATTCTGGGATGGTCCAACATTCTATCGGACAGCCCCAGCAGATCTATCCTGATGCTTTACGAGTGGTCTCTGAATCCTTCAGTGGCGGAGCAGATTTTTCTAAAGTGGGGTCATCCTTGCTGCGATCTATTTGCATCTCCTCCTAACGTGAAATGCAGAGAGTTCTTCGCTCTGAATCCCCCTCAGGGGGAAGCCCCCAGAGACACTCTGATTCATGCTTGGCCTCCTAGTCTTCTCTATGCCTATCCCCCTCTGCCCTTTATATCAAAGTTTCTTCAGAAAACTTGCAGGCTGGGGAGCTTTGTGATCCTCATTGCCCCATTCTGGCCTCGCCAAGTCTGGTTTCCATCTTTATGGTCGCATCTTAGTTCCACCATGGATGCTGGATCTGGTTCAGGATCTTATTTCTCATCCCTCAGGGATTCCTTATCCGGACCTGCTCCCATTCCCATGATTGTTAGGACTCCTGGTTTATCTTCTCCAGTTAAAACCATTTTGGTGTTGTCTCACAAGTCATCCATCAGAAGTGTATACTGTAGCAAGTGGAAACGTTTTTCCGTATGGGTCTTGCAATGTGCATTGGACTCCTTTACTGCTCCAGTGTCTGTGGCTTTGGAATTTGTGGCGGGGATTTTTCAGCAAAGTGCCAGTTTCTCCACTGTCAAAGTCCACCTGGCCGCAATTTCCAATTTTCATGTGGGGGAAAACATGACATCTTTGGCCTCTTCTAAACTCTGCAAGACCTTCCTTAAGGGTACATTTCTTCTGAGACCCCCGGTGAAGGATCCTACACCTCCATGGGACCTTACATTAGTGCCTCAGGCTTTAGTCTCACCCCCTTTTGAACCTGCAGCTTCGGTAGATTTGCAGTATCTATCTTGGAAGACTGCCTTTTTAGTTGCCATTACTTCTGCTAGGAGAGTGTCAGAACTTCAAGCACTATCAATCAAAGTTCCTTATATGACTTTTCATAAGGATGGAGAGTCTTTGTGTACTAATCCATCTTTTCTTCCCAAGGTGGCATCAGAAGCCAATATTAATCAGACTATCAATCTTCCAGTCTTCTTTCCATATTTTCAAAATAAAAGAGAATATAAATTACATTTACTTGATGTGCATAGACAATTACGGTTCTATTTGCACAGGACAAAAGCTTTCTGTAAATCTGACCAGCTGTTCATTCCGTACTCAAAACCCTTTTGAGGGAAACCAATTTCCAAGGTTACGATTGCCCATTGGATTTCCCAATGCATTATTTGGGCATACTCTGTCAAGGAAACTTCCCCTCCAGGCCAGGAAAAAAGCACATTCTCCCAGATCTATGGCTATTTCAGCAGCTTTTTGGTCCAGGGTGTCACTGGATGATATCTGTTCTGCAGCTTCTTGGTCCTCATCTCATACATCCATTTCTCATTATAAATTGGAGATCGTATCCAGGAACAGGGCATCTTTTGGCTCCGCCATGCTCCGGAATATCCTTCCCATGAGGGTCTCCCAGGTGTATAGCGGCTGGGGACTGTGTCCCACAGGATGAAGATCAAGTGAAGTCAACTACTTCAGATAAAGAAGTTATGTACTCACCATAATGTTCCATCTGAGTATTGTACTTCATTTGTCTTCAACCATTCCCCCCTTCCTTCCCCCTACCTTGTCACTATTGTCCTGGCCATACATATGAAAAATGAACATTTCAGAGGCATACTCTGTCATGCTTTGGCTCAGGAATTTGGGGTTGTTAGTAGTGGTAAGGTCTTGGTGGGTCGGGTGTATGTTATCTGCTGGGCAACAAACTCAATCTGAAGGGAGGAAAGAGACGGGGCATTGTGGGTAAGGGGAGGAGCTTGGATCAGATGCTGGATATACGGCCGTGTCAGAACCCATACAGATCCATAACCCATAGGTTGAAGACAAATGAAGTACAACTACTCAGATGGAGCATTATGGTGAGTACATAACTTTTTTTTTCCTAGTAATTACTTTTTTGGCGGCCATCATGATTCTGTATTATAGCTCAAAAAAAAATTTCCTTAGTTGCATCAATTTGCTCACCCAGCATCTCCAACTGAGCAATCTGCAGATAATCTTTAAGTCTGCCAACGCATTACACTCCCAGAAAATATGTTTTTTGATCCCTTCACTGCCTTTTCTATGATGTTAGGTAGTCCGATCTCACCTTCATTTTTACATATGGGTTCGGAGCCTATCCTCGGCTCCAACTCAGCCGATTTACAAGCTGGAAGTTCAATGTTTTCTCCTGTTGCAAAAAGTCAAAGTGAAGTGGGTTTTTCAGCTCCTCGGGACTATGGCTTCCACAATTCTATTGGTACCATTAACCAGGTTGCACATAGGTTCATAGATTAGTACTAGGCTAATTGCCCTTGCGAGCCATTTTAAGCCTAACCAATTATCCCTTGTGAGACTCAAACCCTGTATCTTGTGTTTGTAAGGCAAACACCTTAACTATTAGGCCACCCTCCTAACCCAAAGAAGGCATTGTTGCTACTTTACTACATATGCATATGTTTCATGTAATTTATACAGATGGATGGGAAACTACTGTGGAACCATATATTGCTAATTATAAATTTTAGCACTCAGGTAATTTTCTTAATGTGAGTGGTCATAAGGGAAGAAAGGGCAGCCAGTATTTTCCTTTGTGTATAAATAACTAGAATAAAATTGTCAGTGATTGCCCCACTAAATCTTGTACACTATCTGCGGCTGCAGGTCATACTGGAAAGTAGTGGCATCCACAGTGTACTAAATGACAACAGACTGGCTATTTCTGGCCAGCCGTCCATGAATCCAGAGAAATGAAGATGAGTTTCTAATGATGCACTATCAGTTGATATGGTGCTTTCTTTCTCTACATCCCTAATTTTAAAGGATAAACACATTACTGATTCTGTGACTGCTCTAGAAAATAGACTCCAGTTATTAGATGCTTTTAGAAATAATGATAATTCTGGCATTCTTTCAGGTATGGCAGACAATGAACTGGATGCTTCCACGACTTCTTTTTTTTTTTTTTTTTTTTAGGAAAAAAGATTGTTTCAAAAATTATCTAGTATGATGAGGTTAATGCTCAATAATCCATTAGGATGCCTGGATATACACATCTGCACCGTAAATGGAACTCTGATTACAATTATATCTTTTTTCCCAAGATTTTTTTCATTATTTAACTGCAGTGAGCAGGATATTAGTGAAGGAAAAGACATTTTAAAAAAGATGTAGAATTACACTTCAATTGTGAATTCAAGGTTTACTGAGATGCACCATGATCTGATATACAAATAAAGAAGTTATTCTCACCAAAAAAGTTCCATCTGTGTTGTCCATTTTCATTCTTCCTTAATGAATGGGTTTGGATCTGGCCATCGGCTCCGACTTGGGCAGTTCCTACAGATTCTAGGATCCAAATCTTCAAGCTCCTCCCTTACTCATTATGCCCCCTGACCATTACAATACCTCAGATCGAGTTTGCTGCTATTATGTACATTATACTAATACATTAAGATTTTATTTATTTATTTATTTTATTTTACATTTGTTGACCGGGCTAGTCTAGCTGGATACATGTCCATTTTCAGTAGAGGCCCGGGGAGAAAAGCTCCAAGAAAAACATGCAAAAAGAAATATAAACGTCATAACAGATCAGACTAAAAAAATACAATTGTAACAAGAAAATAAAAATTTTTTTTTTTGTACGAATACAATAGTCAGTGAGGATAACATTAGCAGTAAGCATCAATGGGTAATGTACAAGAGATGGTGCAATATCCAATATATACATACATTTTATATGCAATAATATGGTATTTTGCTTATTTAGGGTAAAATTATAAAGTTTCAGAGTAATTATTAGTTTAAAAGGAAAAAAGTTAGTCAGGGTTAGTACAGGAGCATAGCCAGTAAGATAATCATACTATGATAGGACAGTGATAGATGACAGGTCAAGAGCTCAAACAAGAACTATGGTTCCTAACCACTCTTCCATTAGGTCTCTCCCAAGGTCAAGGATGGGAGAAGGTGGGAGGGAAGTAGAGGAAGAATTCTCCAGTGGCGTCTGTCTTCCCAATGGTCCTTCCAATCTCCCCCACTGAGTCATCCTATCCTGCTGACGGAATCATGGAAGAAGGATAGCTCCCAATCAACTGATCACGGGTGCCCCCTTTGTTCTGGCCCAACCCGTTGCCACTGTGACCACGGATGCCTCCCAGTTCGGGTGGGGGGGCATTATCTCAGCAGGACTGTCCAAGGCACTTGGCAAGAACATGAGGTTCATCTGCATATCAATATTCTGGAGATGAGGGCGGTGCTTCTGGCATTGCAAGTACTTCAAGACCTTCTTCCCCTAGGGACAATTGCGATACAATCAGACAACATGTCGGTGGTTTGGTATATCAACAAACAGGGTGGTACCAGATCTTACCCACTCTGTCGAGAGGCCATGCAAGTTTGGGAATAGGCGATTTCTTCCCAGCGCTTTCTGGTTGCAACACACATTCCAGGGCCGACCAACTTGATAGCCGACAAGCTCAGCCCGGCAATGCTAATGCCTCACAAGTGGTCTCTGAAACGGGAAACAGTGGATCAGATTTTCCGGAAATGGGGACAGCCTTGCTACGACCTTTTTGCCAGCCCAGTCAATACCAAATGCAGCAGCTATTTTTCCCTCATTCCCCCTCCAGGGGAGTCTCCCAGAGATGCTCTGGCTCACGATTGGCCCATGGGACTTCTGTATGCCTTTCCTCCAATCCCTCTCATTTCCAAAGTGATTCAGAAAGCCAGTCAGCTGGGAAGCAAGTTGATCCTCATTGCTCCTTACTGGCCTCGTCAGGTCTGGTTCCCCTTCCTAGAGCCTCTCCTCCTGGATGATCCTTGGATTCTGGACCCAGCTCCAGATGTATTGACTCACATGTCAGGTTCGCTACACCCCTCAGTCCACACCCTCAAATTACAGCATGGCTGCTCCAGTTCCATCCATAGTCAGGCTTCATGATGCATCATCCTCAGTGTCACATATTCTTATGTCCTCCCATAAACCTTCAACTAGGAGGCTGTATGGTAGTAAATGGAAAAGATTTTCTATTTGGGCACAGAGAATGAATGTAGATCCATACGCTGCTTCTATCCCTGTGATTCTGGATTTTCTTTCTGAGCTTTTTCAGCAAGGATCTGCCACTGCCACTATCAGAGTCCAATTGGCAGTGATTTCTCATTTTCACTTAGGTTTTCCAGATACCAATTTAATGTCTCATAAGCTGTGCAAGACCTTTTTGAAAGGGGCCACTCTACTGAGACCACCTCTGCAAGAACCAGTGGCTTCTTGGGATTTAAATTTTGTGTTGTCCAAATTGACTTCTCCCTCCTTTGAACCTTCTCACGCATCTTCTCTAAAATTTATGTCTTGGAAGACCTTGTTTTTGGTAGCTATCATATCAGCTAGACTGGTATCTGAGCTACAAGCCTTGTCTATTAAGCCACCTTATTTGATTTTTCACAAAGACAGGGTGTCATTACGTACTAATCCCTCCTTTGTCCCCAAAGTTTGTTCTAATGCTACCTTAAACCAATCAATAGAACTCCCAGTTTTCTTCCCTAACCACTGTAATGCATCTGTGTACTGTTTTCATCAGCTAGACGTTCATAGACAACTATGTTTTTATCTACAGTGGACTAAGGCTTTCAGGAAATCAGATCAATTATTCATTTCCTTTTCTGACTCTAGATTGGGCTTACCAGTTTCTAAAGTGACACTGTCTAATTGGATTTCCAGTTGTATAGCCTTTATCTATAGCTCGGGGGGCAAACCTTTACCCTACAGGATCAAGGCTCATTCTACCAGGTCGCTGTCTACCTCTGCACCCTTTCAAGCCAGGGTACTACTTGATAATATTTGTGCAGCAGCTAAGTGGGTTACCCCTTCACACTTTTATTACACATTACAAATTGGATTTGGCATCCAGGGGTAGAGCATCCTTTGGCTCCATGGTGCTCAAGAGTATTTTCCAATGAGCCACCCAAGAATAAGGCGCTAGGGACGCTGTCCCATATGTAAAAATGAAGGTGAGATTGGACTACATAACATTAAGAAGTTATGTACTCACCATAACATTCCATGTTGGTAGTCCATCTCACCCTTCATTTTTACCAACCTGCCCTCCGTCCCCATCCTGGAAGATCTGGAAGTAATAATTTGGTTGCCTTTGGTTGGAGACCCTTTAGTATTGGTTGTTTTTATGGTTGTTATTCTAGTGAGCAGCAAACAAGATCTGGAGATTGTACTGGTGCACCATGGGATACCTGCTTAGCCACGAGCCAACCAGAAGTCTTCCAGCTTGTAAATCGGTCGAGTCAGAGCCGAGGATCAGCTCTGAACCCATATGTAAAAATGAAGGGTGAGATAGACTACCAACATGGAACGTTATGGTGAGTACATAATTTCTTATTTAATGGTCATGCTTTCCAGCTTGATTTGTTTTATTCCCGTGTTTCAATGCATTACTCTTTAAAATCTCCCTTAGGACTGGTGATGAATTTTATATTACCACCACCTCAATGATCTCATCTACAACATGTATTTTATACCTTCTTTTGCAAAAACAATTTTATAAATGTTTGTGTTTCTGCCTTAAATGCAGTCTCATCAGTAATCATCCTTGAATCTCTAGGGATAGGAATGCTTTTTTCTAGCAGGATAGACATTGGGCACTATAGAACAGTTGAATACAGAATGGTAATAGTTGACCTATAAGGTTGTGGAGCATAGCATAGCATAAACGGACATATGCCAAATATGTGATGGCATACACTTTAAAAATAATTTCTTTATTTTATGCAGTGGGATTATACAATTTAAATAGAAAAGGCACATTTATCATGACTTATGGTTATATATTTTGTGCTTTTTAATTTTTTTTGTCTGTTTAAACCTGCCATTGCATACCTCTCAACTGTACAGATTTTTGTAGAATGTCCAGATTTTTGCTTCTTATGCTTGGTCCATTTTCATAAAATTGTTGTTTTCTGCCAAATTAGTGGCAAATCATTAAAGACTGAAGTTAGAAAATAATGACAGACATTTGAGTTTTAGACTTCATACCCTTCAGAAAATTCATGCTAATTCAAAACCTGTTATTCTATAAACGTTCTAGGTTTGTACGAGCCATATTTAAAAATTGTCCCTATTTTTGGGCCTTTGTCCCACTTTTATTTATGGATTTGTCCAGATTTCTTGCTCTAAGAGGTTGAGAGGTATGATTTTAAGGAGATTTTGAAAGCATATACTTTTCAGAAACATGCATTGTCTGAGGTTTTGCGGCTTCTGAAATGTGGTACATTTCTTCACATATTCAGTACTTATGACAAGCCAAATGTTACATTGCTATTATGTTGCATTCTTTTACACTGTGGATAATGTTTTCATAAATCAAAATTTACTTATGGCATACCGGATTTTACAAATCTTTACATGTGATGTTATAGGTTGGCCTTAAAAAGACATGTAGTAAACTGAGCCACAATTTACCAATAAGACAGATACAGTTTTAATCTATTGATAATAAATATTATATGTGGGGTAAAATAGATATGCCACAGAATTGAGAAGGTTCCATGTTTTTGAATGGAAATGTCTCCAAAGGTATCTCTATACCCCTGTAAGACTTAACAAATTGCTTACACAGGTGTCTAGAGGTTGTAGGAGATGTGGTAGTAAACTGTTTGGCAGCAGAGAACACATTTTTGGGACATTAATTATGAAAAATGTTTTTTTTTTCTCTTTCTCTCATTTTTCTAAACTGAGGCATACATTTTAAAGTGGATGACATTAGAATGAAAGTGTGTTTGATTTTGTTAGTACGTAAGAAATGCTTTACTAAAAAATGGAAGTCCTGAGATACTCCCGAGGTTAGTAATGTCTTAGACATCATGCAGGCAATAAGAATTCATAAAACCAGGTTAATCCAGGGTCTGAACAATAAAAAGGTCTAAATTAAATAGTACATATGGTAGCTAGTACAGCAGGTGTAATAAAAGTGTTAGGTTTTATAGAGTAAATAGGTCATATATTTGAGTATATACCTACATTCCTAATCTTGTCAGTATAATAGTTTGTATTTGTATATGTTTTGATGGATTATTTTAAATATATTTTATGGTTGTTGCTGACTAGTATTGCAATTGAACATTTTAATAGTTTTTCACAGAATCATAGGACGTTACCAGGCTAATGGCCCTAGGGCCCTTACAAGCCTAGCCAAGTTCTACCCTTATTTCCAATCAGCACCTATTGCCCATGTCCAAGAGGGACAATGGTGGAACCCTCAGGGTGAATTTACAGTTACCCATCCAATCGTCCAGACTGCATTTGAAGAGGGCCAATAAGGTGCTCTGTTTGACACGAAGTGGGAGTCTGCTCCAAAGGTGTGGTAACCTCTGGTAAACAAATCTGTCCCTCATGCAGGTTCTATTAATGTCACATACCAGGTTATGGTCTTTAGAGCAAGTAACCTGTGTAGCCTTTGACTTGCAGAGATGCAGCATTTCCAGTAAATCAGGGTCAGAGATTGCCTTGTATGCAAGGCAGAGATCGCCTCTGAGTAGTCTGTATGAAACAGAATAAAGTGACAGTGATTTCAGGTGATCCACACATAGGACAGATGCTGAAGACCAAGAATTTTCCTTGTGAGGAACCTTTGTGGTCTGTCCAGTTGCTGCAGGTGATTGGAAAGGTACATACCAAAAGGAGTGTTGTACTCAATTATTGGCCTGATGAGGGAGGAGCACAGGCAGGTTTTTTCTGGAGGCAATGCCCTTACATATGAGATGAGCAATATAGAATGCCCTTTTTACCACTGTGGAGACATGGTGGTCAAAGGTGAGGTTGCTGTCAACTTGCGTGCCCAGGTCTCACACCACTGAGTGCATACTTAAGGTGCTGCTGTTGATGTGGTAATTAGCAGGAACATCACCTTTACAGAAAAGGATGATAATACATTTTTTTGCATTGAGATTAAGGCCATGACTTTGGCACCAATCATTTGTTTGTGAAATACCCTCTTGTAGGATGTTGACATCATTTGGAGATTCTATGACCACTCCCAGTATGCAGTTATTAGTAAACTTTGTCAGCCACAGACCTTTAGTATTTGCTTGTTCATAGGTTGGTACTAGGCTATTGGCCCTAGGGCTTATACAAGCCTAGCCATAACAATTCCCCTGGCTGTTTCTTCCCACAATATTTACTTCTCTGAACCCCTATCTAGCAGGGTGACTGATGTGATCCCCGGGGTGAAATTCCTATCTCCCATCCAATTGTCAAGGTTTCTTTTGAAGAGAGCCAAAGAGGCGCTCTGCTTGACATGTATGGGCAGTCTATTCCAGAGTCTGGGGAGTCTCTGGGTCAGGAACCTATCCCTCCAGCATGTTTTGTTCATTGTGATAACAAGGTTTACATCCCTGGAGCGTGTGGCTCTGAGGGATTGGGATTTCTTTAAGTGTAGCATGTCGAACAGCTCTGGGTTTGACATGGCCTTGTATGTTAAGCAGAGATTGCCTCTGAGTAGACGATATGAGACAGAGTATAGCTGGAGTTTTTTTAGACGGTCAGCATAGGGCATCTGCTTTAGGCCTGTGATTCTTTTAGTGAGATATTTCTGTGGACTTTCCAGTTGTTGCAGATGTCTTGAGAGGTACATACCAAACGGGGCGTTGTATTCTATAATGGGTCTAATGAGGGATAAGTACAGTGGGACAATAACCTACTTTTTTCTGGATGAAAAGCCCTTAGTGATGAGGTGTGCCACACGGGGCGTTGTATTCTATAATGGGTCTAATGAGGGATAAGTACAGTGGGACAATAACCTACTTTTTTTCTGGATGAAAAGCCCTTAGTGATGAGGTGTGCCACATAGAAGGATTTCCTGACTGTTGTGGCAGTGTGGTTATCTAAGGTGAGACCACTGTCCACCTGTGTCCCTAAGTCTCTTATCACACTTTCAGTGTTTAGTGTACTGACTCCTTTGTGGTAATTCATGGGTACATGTTTTTTCCCAAAGGGGATAACTATGCATTTCTTGGCATTGAGCCTGAGCCCATGGCTCTGGAACCAAGCATCTGTTTCTGTAAGGCTCTTTTGTGGAATATCCACATCATTTGGGGATTCAATAATGGCTCTCAGTTTGCAGTCATCTGCAAACTTAGTTAGCCAGAGTCCCTTAGTGTTGGCCTGTACTTCAGAGAAGTAGATGCCAAACAAGAGCAGTCCCAGGACTGAACCCTGAGGTACTCCACTTGTCACTTGTCTGGAGCTGGATTTGGAGTTGGCTGCTTTTACAGTGTGGGTTCTTTCAGTAAGCCAGTTGGCAACCCATCAAGGGATGTAGGGATTAATGCCCAGCTTAGTAAGTTTATCTATGATTCCAGAGTAGGGGATGGTGTCAAAGGCCTTGGCAAGGTCCAGATAGGCTGTGTGGACCGCCTTACCCTCGTCCGCAGCTCTGGAGACTGATTTGAAGAAGCCAGTCAGGTTCATGAGACAAGATCGTCCCTTCACAAACTCAAACTGGGTGGGGTGCAGTGTTTGAAGGTTGCCAATGTCTTTGTTTGTAAGTTCCATTATAATACGTTCCATGGCCTTGCAGATCAGGCTCGTCAGACTGATGGGGCGGTAGTTCCCAGGATCCAAGATGGATCCCCCCTTGTGGAGTGGGATAACTGTAGCCATGCACCATTCAGTGGGCACGAAGCCTGAGGTGAGGCTATGATTAAACATGACACTTAGGTGAGATGCCAGTTCATTTTGTAGTTCATGTAGTACACAGTCTGGGATGTCGTCTGGTCCCATGGATGCTGTGTTCTTAGCTTTGGAGAGTGCGGTTTTTACCTGTGTGGCCATTATTACTGGAATTTGGCAATCTTTCGGTATTGAGATGTGCCCTTTAGGGGGTGAGAGACGGGTGAAGTTGGCACTGAATCGATCTGCCAGGATATTGGCAATATCCTTGGGATCAGTAGATTTAATGCCATTCAGTTGTAGCTCAGAGCAGATCTGAGCATTGCAATTTAGATTCTTGACATAGCTATAGAATGCCTTGTGGTTGTCTTTGGAATCTTTGGCAATTTTATTTTTGTAATTAGCTTTGGAGGATTTTATGAGGGATCTCAGCTTCTTACTGAGGCTGGTAAGGGAGTATTTTGCATCCTGGGATTTTGTACTTTGTTGAAATAGATTTCAAACAGTAGAGTTCCTAGGACTGATCCCTGTGGAACACCACTAGTTACAGATCTGCTGCTGGAGGTGGATTCCTCTATTTTGACTAAATGGGTTTAATCAGTGAGCCAGTTAGCAACCCATCTAACAATATAAGTGTTGATGCCTAGCTGGGTGAGCTTGTCAATGATGCCTGAGTGGGGGATAGTGTCAAATGCCTTGGCTAAGTGTAGGTAGGCTGTATGCACAGATATCCCCTCTTCCAGGGGGCTTGGTGATCCAAATAGGCAGAGTGGGTGTCCTTATTCATGGAGGGGGTCCTGTAGCTGGCAATGACTTGAACAGGTGTCCTAACAACAGTTAATTGCACCTGAAATATCTCATTGGAATAATGCTATTT
Organism: Protopterus annectens; assembly: GCF_019279795.1. NCBI lineage: Eukaryota > Metazoa > Chordata > Ceratodontiformes > Protopteridae > Protopterus > Protopterus annectens. The sequence continues at coordinate 1,393,739,256 of NC_056745.1, read as the reverse complement.
GACCAACCTGGAAGTGTATTCATCTTTAATGAAAATTGATACACCACCTCCTTTAGTTTTCACACCTTCACTTTGTGGTCTGAACGTGTAGAAGGATGTGTAACCCGGCATGGATAGGATGCTCTCCACAGCCTTGAACCAGGTCATCCTGACTGCACAAATGTCTGCTTCTTCCAAGGTGAGGACTGCTTCCAGTGAGTGCAGTTTCATGTTAAGACTCCTCGCATTTAGTAACATAAGCGTGAGGTTGTTTTTAGATGGAGTTTTTATGTTGGGAATTTGTTTTTTGAGACACTGCCTAAAAATGCACTATAGGGGTGGCACGAGCCTTAGCCAGTAGCCAAAATTCCAGGGGTGACAGATGAAGACCATCTTTGGCAAAGCATCGAGGTCTTTCAATCATGTCATCCCAGGCTGACAGATACTGGATCTCCTTAGAATAACACCAGAAACTAAGTCAATTATTGAAGTCAATCATTTTCTGTTTGCATTGAGGCATCATCCTAGGTGTAGGTATAATGCTGGTTAAGGCTAGGGACATACCTGCCTTAGACACATAGTCCAAGAGCTCAGTCGTGTCTCTCTTCATATAGTCCAGAGAGGTACTTATCAAGTCGTTCAGACCAACATGGACTATGACAAAGTCATAACAGTACCTCTTGTTTAGAGACTTGAGTGCATGTATGATATGGTATATCCAGCTTGGTGAGACAGACATCTGAGTGTCTCATGATGGAATCACCTATGCCTGATATGTTTGGTTTTGAAGTTTGCCTTAGGGGCTTGATGGGTGATACACTGGTATGTGAGCTATTATGTGTATTGTGTTCTGCAGAGGAAGTATTATGTGTAGCGTGCTTGTGCTTGGGAGGTCTCTTGTGTTTAGGTATGTTTCTGGTGAGGACCTCTGCATATGTAGGTATGTGTGATGTGGGTTTGGGTGGAGTAAGGGGTGAGGTGTGCATGCTGACAACCTGCTCATTGTCATATGTACTGACTGGTATATGAGAGAGCATAGATTCAAGGTTCTTAATATAGTTGCATCTCTCACATGTTGAGTTTGCTGCTACACTGACTCAGGATGCCCATGTTGAACAAGCTGGTTGGAGAAGCTATGGGAAATTGTCTGTCCTTGGTGTTAGATAAATTTATATGGTCAGGAAAAGAGGTTGTACTTAGGAATGGCTAGTGGGTGAGAGGTGTGTTGGTACCGCTGAGGCTGGGCTTAGTGTTCCACCTGATAGTACAGCAGAGCCATGAAAAACTGAGCTACATGCTCTAGGGACATATACCTTGTCACCACAATAAACAGAACATGCTGGAGGGATAGATTCCTGCCCCAGAGACTTCCTATACTCTGGAACAAGCTACCCATCTACGTCAAGCAAAGTTCCTCATTAACACTGTTCAAGAAAAATCTTGATGAGTGGATGGGAAATAGGAAATACATCCTGGGGATCACTTATGTGGCTCTGCTCGACAGGGGCACAGGAAATTAACTTTCTTGGGTGGTGTAAGCCAGGGAACCTTGTTGGCTAGGCTTACTTAGGCCCTTGGGCCAATAGCCTAGTACCTACCTATGAACCTAGGAATTTCTCAAGGACCACAAGCTTAGTGCTAAGGGAAAATATAGCAAGCAAAATGTTTGCATCTAAACCACCAACAGTGACCACTGCTATGCGTCAGTGCACGATGGTGCTCTGGACACAGACAAGTGCAAATGCAGGCCTTAAACAAAACAAGAGGTAACCCTTTTAACTCAAACTAGCCAGTAAAGGCACTCTTGCTGAACATTACTCCAATCACCCTCAATAAGATGGGACCCAGACAGCACTCTCCTCCAACAAGAGTGCAGAAAGGCCTTCACCTACAAACATGGCTTGAATTTGATGCTCAGAAGTTACAAAACAGACCCAGAAACAGCAAAGCTGGAACTGCGCTATGCTACAGCTGAACTAGTACAGTATACAGTAAAATGTGGCACAAAACAGTTCAGACAATTCAAACAGACACTGGAATGCAAATACAAATTAAATGTGCAATATAAGAGCAAAAACAGGCACTTATAATTAGATGGAAGCAACAGATGCCTCAGATCATTCAGCATCTCAGGAAAGAGCTGGTTTTAGTTGTCAAGTAATACCAAACAGTCTAGATTCAGCAAGTCTGAATCTAGCTTATGCTATAAAATGCAGAAGTACTAGAAATTAAAAGTGCATAAATTCATAGTCACAACAGCAAAAAAAAAAAAAAACAGTTTAAATAAAGCAGCAGTTCACCAACAATTCCCAGCTTAGAAGGGTATAGGCCATACTCTCCAGCCACACGAGTTTAGACCACAAACCTTCCTAATGTAAAACAACTGGATTTAGAGCCCAGGTGCTTAAGCCAGAACAAAGACACGTCAGAAGACAGACACAATAGTCCTTCAACCAGCAATTTCCAGCTTAGAAAGGTGTTAGACCACGAATCCTCCCAATGTAAAGTAACTTGTTTGGAACCCAAGTGCTTATACCAGAATAAAGACACATAGAGTAACAGACACAACAGGCCTTCACCAGCAATTCCCAGCTCAGAGGGGTGTGGGCCACACTCTCCTGCCACAAGGGTCTAGATCACAACCCTCCCAATGGAAGATAACTGGTTTGGAGTCCAAGAGATTAAACCAGAACTAAGACACTTTCAGAATAACAGACACAATGAGTCTTTGACCAGCAACTCCCAGCTTAGGAGAGTGTAGGCTATCTTCTCCTGCCACAAGGGTTTAGACCACAAATCTTCCTAAGTAAAATAACTGGTTTGGAACCCAAGTGCTTAAACCGGAACAAAGACACATAGAGCAACAGGCACAGTAAGCCTTCACCCAGGACTTCCCAGCTCAGAAGGGCAGAGGCCACTCTCTCCCCCCACAAGAGTGTAGACTGCAAAACCTCTTAATGTAAAATATCTGGCCTGAAGCCCAAGTCCTTAAACCAAAACTGAGAGACTTAGAGTAACAATTACCATTTAATCAGGCAGCAATACATGCAGCAGAATAAATTTAATTGAACACTTTAAGAACAAGCAACAAAAGCAAAAATAAAGTAATAAAGTAGGAAGAGGCAAAAATACAGTAAAAGCAGCTGAATAAAGTGTACATAATAGTTTTGTACTGAAGCAATGCTGAAAAAGCAGGATTCCAACTTTATCACGGAGAGCATTCCTTAAACCAAAATCATGATCTTTACCCCATCTAAAAACACCAAAATAGACAAGAACTCCTTCTCTATAGTAAGCCAAAACATGACTACCATTGAAATAGTCCCCCTTACTAAGCTTCTGGGTGTCATTATCAATGAACAACTAAAGTTTGACACTCACCTTCAAACTAACATCAAGAAAACTCACCAGAAGCTCAGAATGCTTTATCATCATAATCGCTACCTTACCTCTTCATCTAAGCTTACCCTCTCTACAACCTTACCTCCTTCCCTCTCTCATGTATGGGGCCCCTCTCCTTACCAGTCTACAAGCCACCCTTATGGCTAAACTGGCATCCTGTTACAATAAAATCTCCAAGTTTGCTACTAGCTCCAAATCCTCCTCCCACCACTGCAATGCCTTACACTCCTTGAACTGGCTGGAGCTCCCCAATTATCTCTCTTACATTCAGCTCTCTACTGCTCATAAATTCATTTTCCAGCCAGCTCAATGCCCCTGCCTCTCCTCCATCCTTATTATGCATCTCCTCAATCGATCTCTCGGGTCTAATAATCAGAATCTCCTTGAAGTGTACAAGCCCTTACGTACTCCTGGGCAACTTCTATTGTCATTTTTCCCTAGCACAAAAATAGAACGCACTTCCTTCCCATATCCGAACTACCCAGAACCTCTCCACTTTTAAGACTTTGCTGCATTCCTATCTCTCTCCTACTTGGGAATGTTCCTGCTCTCATTCCACCTAACCTCCTCCCAATTGCCCCCACTTCCCTCAACCTTTCGCTCCCAAAATTGTACCTAACACTAGTCACACTTTTTTTCCTCCTTCATCTCTCTCTTACAATTACTTACTCCCTTTATATTTTACATAATGTAGGTATTAGCATTCCTTACAAAACAGAGTGCTGATCATCTCAGGTTGATTAGCATTCCTTACAAAACAGAGTGCTGATCATCTCAGGTTGATTGGCATTCCTTACAAAACAGAGTGCTGATCATCTCAGGTTGATTAGCATTCCTTACAAAACAGAGTGCTGATCATCTCAGGTTGATTAGCATTCTTTACAAAACAGAGTGCTGATCATCTCAGGTTGATTAGCATTCCTTACAAAACAGAGTGCTGATCATCTCAGGTTGATTAGCATTCCTTACAAAACAGAGTGCTGATCATCTCAGGTTGATTAGCATTCCTTACAAAACAGAGTGCTGATCATCTCAGGTTGATTAGCATTCCTTACAAAACAGAGTGCTGATCATCTCAGGTTGTTCAGAATCTATTACTATAGCATACTACAAAAATCCATTGCTACTACTATCACTACATCAATATGTTTTTTATTCATTTTTAAGTTGTGTAATATTTTAAGTTCTGTTGATTTTGCTTTTATAACATTTTGTATTAATTTTATATTAATTTCTGTTGATTTTTGTTTAATATGTATGTACATGGAGCTTTTCTCCCCGGGCCTCCATTGAAAAAGGGCTTATCTCAGCCCAATGGACTTTCCCCATTTACAAACTGCAAATAAATAAGTAAATAAACTAAACTTACATTTCCCAGTAAAAATAAATACATAAATAAATAATAATAATAAATAATGTGCTAATGAAACTAGTGTTATTTGTCAAAACAATACTGGTATAACATAAGCTGTAATATCAATAAGATTAGAAAAAGAAAGAAAAGACCTGTGGCAATGGTGGTTGTGAGGGGACCACATGGCAGCTAACCATTTATGTCCTCTGTGTGTATGCGCGCGTGTGTGTGTGTGTGTGTGTGTGTGTGTGTGTGTGTGTGTGTGTGTGTGTGTGTGTGTAAATGGAGGATAGTAGCTGTTATTCCATTAAATTTCTATTTACCAAGTATGTTGGCTACTCCAGCTTTACAGAAAATAAGTTACCTGTGCATGCCTTGGGGACATCAAAAGGCCCATGACTACTTCAGGAACACTGTGGTTCATTTAGTCACAAAAAGGAATAGTCAGGTGATTCAGATATCCGTAGGTCATCCAGGGGAGCCATTTGGTTGCTGGTGTTTTCTTAAGCACTATATGTGAGATAAGGATTTTATCTTGTATATATTTATTATCTTGTACACGTCAGATAGAATTTGAGCCCCCACTGATTACATTATTCAATTTTAGCTCTTCTGCATGACAAAAAAAAAAGGTAAGACACAAGTCTTGCTTAACCTGATCCACAGAATCTAATAACCATAAAAGGAAAATTGTATTAGTAAAGACTACTGTTTCTGGACACAAGGTTCTGCATCCTGCTACTTTCAGAGAGCTACTGAGATACCAGAAAAGATGGCCGATGCTTGACAGAGCTTTAAGCTTCCCCAGGATCACAGACAAGAAGGTTGGATAGGTGTTGCATTCGACAGATGGAAGTCAGATCTTGGGTGTAAGATCATACCATTTTCATGAAGAAGAAAAAAACAAAGAAAATAGAAGGGACAAATAGATTACTTATTTATTTTTATTTTTGTTTTATTCATCAGAAAGAAAACCTCCAGCAGGAATATGTATTCTATGGTAAATAGTTGTGAAGACGGTTGTTATTTTTTGGGAGTGCTAAGGTCAACCAGGATGGGATGTTATTTAGATAACCATTAGGAAGTCATTGAAGAGTCTTTTTTTCTTTTAGCTCTACCATCCCTGCGAACATGTGGCTTGTGTAGTTCAAGGGGAATGTGCAGTGGGCTGTCTGCACTGTCTGTCTCTCACTGCTGTAAAGGACATTGCCAGCAAGAAGCCCCATATCTTTACTTTTAAGTATGTGAAGTGGTTCCTCTCTCTCTCTCTCTCTCTCTCTCCTGTGTGCTCCACAACCACCCGCTACCCTCTCTAAAAAGACAGGGTAGGAGAGCAGGCCACATCTCTCCAGAGCCAGGGCTGCTAATCGAACCACATTTGCCTGGGTTGCAGAAAGGGATCTGTCCCGCTCCACTATGCAGGCAAGCTAAGACAAATGTTATTTACAGAATATTATACAATGAGAGGTCATTAGCATTTAAAAACGTGCATGCTTATTGGTCAGCCCAACCAGTGTAACAATTGTAAATTGAGCATATAGCAACAGAAAAAAGTCTGGTTGCCCAGACTTTTTTTTCTATTAAGATATGCCAAGGTTTTTCAGTTTTCTTGAGCTAAGAGGTTGAGGGGTATGTCTAGAGAACAGAAAAAATACAAGAAAAATCAGGTACATTATGCAAAACTAAAGAAACATACCTGATTTTCTTTGTATTTTCTCTGCCCTCTCTTATACCTGTAGAATGCCCAAGTTTCACAGTTTCTTTTTTTAAAAAAAAGAAAAAAAGCAAGAAAGCAACAGAGACGTTCCCATTTCCATTGCTTGCTTGCCGAAGCACTGATGTACTGCGTAAGCGTGGGAACGTAAGTTCCATACACATGCGCAGTACATCAACAAAGTCACAGGATATGTAAAGAATGCAGAAGAACACCATTGTGCCATTATACAAATACATTATTTAAGAAAAGTAAGTAATTTTTGTCTTAAATAATGTCATTGTATAATAGCGATAACCAACTCCTGGGTGTAATATATTGAAAATTTACCCATGGTTGCTTTTGTTTAATCACGAGAGCAAAGCAGACCAACTGTGGGTAAATCTCAGTACACCACATACAGTCATTGGTTATTGCTGTAATATTCTTTGGTGTTGGGCAAACAGTAATACAAATCAGAGACTGTAACAGTACGAAGAAGTGGTATAAAGGATATGCGGAACTATAGTTGTGGCTAAGTACACTAGACTGTGGTACATTATAGTGTAGGAAAAAATAAAGGTGATATGTACAAATGCAAATGCAAAAAACACATTTGTGGAATATACAAATGAAACGTACTAAAAGAAAAATAGTGAAAAATCACAAAACAGAAAATAATACTCAGGTAATGCCTTTACAGTTTTAGCGTCAGCCATAAAGTAAGACTGAATCTTTGTAAATATGTCTTTAGAGCTGCTCCTTGAAATATATAGCAGAAGGCTACTTCAAATGGTATTTGTGAAGTCAGAGAATAGTTTGTCCCCCATAATACTCATGTCATCTATTTTTTATTATTTTTGATAAATTGTGGCCCCGTTGAGCATAGCTACCTAGGAAGTAAGTGCCATATTAGAAATGGGTGAAAAGGAAATTACGTTGTGGAATAAAGACAATTGTAGGAGGAGTTTCAGACTGTTTAGGAATCCATTTCAGATTCTTGTACAGATTGCAGTGACAAGACCTTGATGGCTTTAGGACATAAATTATGATACATTTATTGCATACCTGCAAAAGTTTGGAGGAATTGCTAAATACGTTGTCTGTTAATACAACTGAACCATGTGAGTAGCTTGGAGAAGAAAACAAATGATGCTAGATTAGTTAGTGTTTTGAGTTTGGTGACAGGTAGTGCATGACCTTATATAAGCAGCCAGCTTAATGTTGAGGGTCAAGAAACAGAGCTGTCAAGAGTAATTTCTCATTATTTTTTGTGATTAACACATTCAACTTATGTACTTTCATTAGCAGAAATAGTAAGACTGAGCGAATCTGGTTTCCTGTAGAAGGTACTAGAGAAGAGCCCAGATTTACATTTAATAAATCTCTATAAAAATTGACACCTAAACATCAGACTGCCAATTATATGAATGGCCACTTCAGCAATTTTCTTCCTAGGGGAAAAAAATCACTTGGCTATCATCGTGATTTTGCCTTTTTCTCCACTGTAGTGTGATCTCAGAGTTGATATATTTAGTTAGGGGTGTGGGGGCGAAGCTCCCTACTTTGAAATGTTTGAAGTGATGTGTCTTTTCTGGTTGGCAAAGCAATTTTTTTCCCTAGGAAAAAAATCGCTGAAGTGGCCGTTCGCATAAATAGAAGTTCGATGTTTAGGGGTCAATGAAAAGGCGTTTTGATGTATTGCCTTTTTGATAAGGTAATGTGGACCCTAAAAAAACACCAATAACTAGGTATGCTATACAGGAATAAAAACTTCCTCACAGTAGCTACCAAAATTACCCTGGGCAAAACCTACCTCTTGCCCTCACTGTTATATGGGGCCCCAGTTCTAACTAATTTACAGACCTCCCTAAGGCAGAAAAAAACTAGAAAGCTGCTATAACAAAACTGTCAAATTTGCCATAAACGCAACCCCTCTAACTCATCACTGTGAAGCCCTACATTCCTTAAAATGGCTTAAACTCCCCCCCCACTTCCAATACGTACAACGTACTACAGTATACAAAATCATCCACAACCCACTAACTTGTCCTGCTCTTAGCCCATTAATCAACTTTTATATCCCAAATAAACATCTCAGTTGTGAAGACAAACATCTCCTCACAGCTTATAAACCTAACAAAACCCTAGGCCTAAGCTTTTACCCCTGCTCTGTAGCAAAACTATGGGATTTCCTTCATTCCTTTAACTATCAAAACTGCTACCAATCTGCACTACTTCAAAACCTCTATAAAAGAATACGTCAACAAAGCTTGGATTTGCTCCTGTATGAGCCCAGGCTGAGGTACTCTTATACCTTTGTCTAACTTTACTCTCTCTCCATCCCTGCTACTAACTTACCCTACCCCCCCTTCCTCTACACATGCTCCCATGAAGTTACACTCATACCTTTTCCACATCTATTCCTACTATCCTGTCTATCACACCCTACCATTCTCTACTCGTATTATCCTGCACTTTCACCAATATAATCTGGTACCATAATTCATGACCTCTAGAATATTAATAATCATTATGATAACCATCTATTATGTAAATAAAGCTGCATCTTCCTATTATCAGGATTTCCATATAATTTATTCTTGAACACAATGATTTTATTATGGCTGTTGAGGTTTTATTCTGACAAACTAATGCGCAGATTTTCAAATTTTGTGCTTGAATGTTATGACTTTATTATGTCTGTCTAGTTTTTCATTCTGTTAACCATGTGTATCTGGAGCTTTTTTCCCCAGGCCTTCGCTGAAAATGGGTACCTCATGACCCATTCGGACTTTCCTGGTAAACAAATGTGAAATAAATAAATAAATAAATGTTTTATAAACAGCTTGAAGAAGTCGTAGTTTAGATCCGCCATGGCCAAGTGGCAAAGTTTCTGTAAATGGCATGTGTGACTAATAGATTTTAATAATCTAAAGTTAAGAAGTCGAGCTGGGGCAAACTCATCTTTAATGACATATTCCCATGCAAAATTATTGAGTTACAATTGACCAGGGTTCATGAACGTCTTTCCTAGACTCCATGATTATATTTGCTAAGTATGGAGTTGCTCCTCATGTATTGTGGTAACTGAAGATGAACTATCGCTATCTCAAACATTTTGACTAGACTGCTGAGTATGGCAATGGGTCTGAAGCTGTTAGCTCAGCTGTGACCGTCTTTGTAGGAGGGTTTTTTCCAAAGTGTGTGGACCAAGACCTCTCTAATACTTTTACCGACAATATAGTTAAAGGGAATTGATGAGTAGGTAGCAAGATAATACATTTTGGCAGAATAAGTCTGGGGTCCTGGAGTCATTAACTTTGACTTTAGGACATAGCACTCAACTGTCCAGATTTTCACAGAAGGCCCACATTTTTACCTAATATTTTTGGTCTGTTCCTCATAAAACTTGTGGTTTTCTGGCAAATCAGTGAGGACTAGATTCACTAAATAATGTTAGACATTTGTATTTCAGACTTAATATATTTCAGAAAATGCATTGCAGCACAAAGCCTTTTATTTTAGAAACTTTCTAAGTTTGTGTGAGTAATATTTAAAATCTGTCCCCCCATTACTTTTGGCTTTGTCAAGATTTCTTGTACTAAGAGGTTGAGAAGTTTGCCTTAGGAAGTCATTTCCCCACTTAACACAGACAAAATGAATTTAGACCAAATATAGTGTGTATCGTGGCAGAACAATTATTTGTCTGAGGTGGGTTTAGTATAAAGCAGGGTGAGGGGACAGCAAATCATTTTCAAAAAAAAAATGTTCTACCACCTTGATGTCAGGTTTGTGAGGTGAAAAAGATGGAGTAAAGTATGCATCAACATGGAGTAATTTGTTAATACTGCCCCAAAATTCCTTTAGGGAGACATTTTTCTGTGAAGAGAAGAAAAGAAGTTGTACTTATGATGTGTGTTTTTTTTTTTTTACACTGATTCCTTAATATAATATATTGATTGAATAGAGCTGGTGTTTAAACATTTGCAGTACAATAGCATATCTTGTCGATGGAGAGCATTCGATTAACTAGAGCATTAAACATCTAGGGTTAAGGATTGTTTTCTCCAGAAAGATTACAAAGAGTTAGGCTGTCTAAGAAGTTTATGATGGTATAAGTGGAGTGATGTAGAGTTGCATTAGTGGTCAGAAAGTGACCAAGGATTGTTCAAATAGTTATTTGGATTATGTGATTTAATTTATCTTGATTATCCTTTTTAAAACATCTTATATGAATAAACTATGTTCATGGGGGTGTTTTTCTTTGAGATCAGATACAGAAGATAGCGTGTTGGTCACTTATGGACTCTGATAAAATCCACTTATGTCCTCAGTGTTCATTGGGCGAAAAGAGAGTACCTTCTCTTTGCCTGAAATTTTATCAGTACCGGCTCACAAGGTGATAAGCTGTGTTAGACCATATAATTGGATCAGGTTATGGGAGTAGTCAGCCATATTAAAAGACAAGATCCCCTAGACACAATACCTTATATGTGTTGTGCTAAAGTAAACAATACTGGAAAACAAAGACAAAACATCTGGCTCTACAAATAATATTTATTTGAATCACAACTCATGAGGGGGACCGAAATTTTCTATCACGATCCCAGAGAAATATTGCAAAGACAACCTTTTTGTACCTTAAAAACACTGGGTATAGTATGGGATAAATATGGTATAATGCATCTTTAACCAATCAGAATCTTACAACTACTCAAGGTGTTCATATGAAAAGTACATGTATGTGTATCATTGTTCTTTCTCTAAATAAGGAAAACTGAATGAGTCACATTTTAGACACTGCTGAGAAAGTTATGGCATAGGCCCTTTTGACATTTTCACATTACTTTCTGGTGCTATCTCCAAGCAGTAACACTGCTATATAAGTTGTCTTAAACAAAGGATGATATACACCAGCTGCTTTGCTCTCTGTTACAATAACAGGAAAGGAATTTCATCTCAAGGCTGCAATTAGGAGGGCATTGAAATACACCTTAAATAGAGAATTACAGAATGTAAAATGAATGTACTTTTACTTTATTATACTTGAATGTGTTTTTATTCCCTTACATTCCCCCTTCGACACACCTGAGGTGTCACCTTTCATTATACTGCAGGGGTTTGTAGGTTATCAATAACAGGGATATTACAATTATCAAACACATATGCTGTAGGGTGTCTTTGTTATACGGCAGTGTTTTGTAGGTTATCAATAACAGGGATATTACAATTATCAAACACATATGCTGTAGGCTGTCTTTCTTATACGGCAGTATTTTGTAGGTTATCAATAACAGGGATATTACGATTATCAAACACATATGCTGTAGGGTGTCTTTGTTATATGGCAGTGTTTTGTAGGTTATCAATAACAGGAATATTACAATTATCAAACACATATGCTGTAGGGTGTCTTTGTTATATGGCAGTGTTTTGTATGTTATCAATAACAGGGATATTACGATTATCAAACACATATGCTGTAGGCTGTCTTTGTTATATGGCAGTGTTTTGTAGGTTATCAATAACAGGAATATTACAATTATCAAACACATATGCTGTAGGCTGTCTTTGTTATACTGCAGTGTTTTGTAGGTTATCAATAACAGGGATATTACAATTATCAAACACATATGCTGTAGGGTGTCTGTTACACGGCAGTGTTTTGTAGGTTATCAATAACAGGGATATTACAGTTATCAAACACATATGCTGTAGGGTGTCTGTTATACGGCAGTGTTTTGTAGGTTATCAATAACAGGGATATTACGATTATCAAACACATATGATGTAGGGTGTCTGTTATACGGCAGTGTTTTGTAGGTTATCAATAACAGGGATATTACAATTATCAAACACATATGCTGTAGGGTGTCTTTGTTATACGGCAGTGTTTTGTAGGTTATCAATAACAGGGATATTACAATATTCAAACACATATGCTGTAGGGTGTCTTTGTTATACGGCAGTGTTTTGTAGGTTATCAATAACAGGGATATTACGATTATCAAACACATATGCTGTAGGGTGTCTGTTACACGGCAGTGTTTTGTAGGTTATCAATAACAGGGATATTACAGTTATCAAACACATATGCTGTAGGGTGTCTGTTATACGGCAGTGTTTTGTAAGTTATCAATAACAGGGATATTACAATTATCAAACACATATGCTGTAGGGTGTCTTTGTTATACGGCAGTGTTTTGTCTTTGTTATATGGCAGTGTTTTGTAGGTTATCAATAACAGGGATATTACAATTATCAAACACATATGCTGTAGGCTGTCTTTGTTATATGGCAGTGTTTTGTAGGTTATCAATAACAGGAATATTACAATTATCAAACACATATGCTGTAGGCTGTCTTTGTTATACGGCAGTGTTTTGTAGGTTATCAATAACAGGGATATTACAATTATCAAACACATATGCTGTAGGCTGTCTTTCTTATACGGCAGTGTTTTGTAGGTTATCAATAACAGGGATATTACGATTATCAAATACATATGCTGTAGGGTGTCTTTGTTATACGGCAGTGTTTTGTAGGTTATCAATAACATGAATATTACAATTATCAAACACATATGCTGTAGGGTGTCTTTGTTATACGGCAGTGTTTTGTAGGTTATCAATAACAGGGATATTACAATTATCAAACACATATGCTGTAGGGTGTCTTTGTTATACGGCAGTGTTTTGTAGGTTATCAATAACAGGGATATTACAATTATCAAACACATATTATGTAGGGTGTCTGTTATACGGCAGTGTTTTGTAGGTTATCAATAACAGGGATATTACAATTATCAAACACATATGCTGTAGGCTGTCTTTGTTATACTGCAGTGTTTTGTATGTTATCAATAACAGGGATATTACGATTATCAAACACATATGCTGTAGGGTGTCTGTTATACGGCAGTGTTTTGTAGGTTATCAATAACAGGGATATTACGATTGTCAAACACATATGCTGTAGGGTGTCTGTTATACGGCAGTGTTTTGTAGGTTATCAATAACAGGGATATTACAATTATCAAACACATATGCTGTAGGGTGTCTTTGTTATACGGCAGTGTTTTGCAGGTTATCAATAACAGGGATATTACAGTTATCAAACACATATGATGTAGGGTGTCTTTGTTATACGGCAGTGTTTTGTAGGTTATCAATAACAGGGATATTACAATTATCAAACACATATGCTGTAGGGTGTCTGTTATACGGCAGTGTTTTGTAGGTTATCAATAACAGGGATATTACAGTTATCAAACACATATGCTGTAGGGTGTCTTTGTTTTGGAGAAACTATTACCTTTGTTTTGCTTTTGTCATGAAACAGTTCAGTAACACATTTTTAATTAAAGAATATACTAACAAATCACAATTATGATAACAATAAAATGCTGGAAAATACTACATATTATATTCCTAAATACATTTCTTAACCAATCAAATAATGTCCATTTTGCTTCAGCTTTTTTTTTTTAAATACACCTTTATTGAATTAATCACTTTTGAAATAGCCAAAGTTGCATTCATATAAAAGTAATTAAACTGTATTAAATTAACATTTACAAGCGTTATACTTCACATATATTGCTATATATCATATAACCTAAGGAACGTTACATAAAATATTTAATTCTTGACCCTTTTTTTAAATAGAAACAGCTTTATTAAACCATCACTTATGACATAAAACTGTTCCATGTAATCAGCTATTTTTTATCATGAAAATTGGAAATCTAAGAGCAACAGTGCTTATCCAAGAGCCTACAGGTCCTGTCCCCCTTTAGGATCGTATTTATTTTGCAACCTTTGCAGCTCTCATTTCGGTGATTTCTCTGTTAGCCATACAAATATGTAAGTCAGTACCTGTTTTACTGGGGGGGGGGGGGTCAGTTGGTGGAGACCAAAAATGCTGGATAGTTGGGATAATGTAGCCTATAAAACAGCATCTGGATGAGGTAGTAGGAAACCAGGGACAACACAGTCTCCACAAATTTAATAATGATTAGTCAGCATACTCATAGCTTGCTTCCATGGGTAAGATTTTAGTTTGCGTTAATTTAAAACATGTTTATGTCTTGTCACATTTCATTTGCTGTAGTCTTTATGAACTGTTCCCTGTCTTCCCTAACAGGTATTCTCTAGGATGGATACTGCAAATTGAAAATATACTTTTATTTGAAAAAGATTAAACATTATGCCAGGTCAAGTTTCTCTCAAACAATCTTTGTTCAAAATCCATTTGAAGTGCAGTTAAATGCACAGACCCAGCCATGACTGATGTTAAGATATTTGGCATATTGACATAGTACTTGTAGGAAGAGGTTTTCTTTCATCACAGCTGAAGGAGGAGTCAGGACCATCAGAAGTGATGTCATCAGGAGCAAGTGGGGGTATCATCTGTCATCTCCATGGATACCAGGCAAGTCTGCTTACAGTGGTAAGCATGAATCCAAGTTGATAATCCAGCACAACAAACAACAGTGTAAGTTGTAAAAAGAACATGTTATGGCACTTTCCACCTTGATTCTAGGGAAGACATCCTTTGAAAAACCTTGACAAAAACTCAGTTCCCTGGCTGCAAAGAATGACAGAGCTGAAGGTTGGAGAAGGGCTTCACAAGTTCTCTGGTGCAAAGTCTGTAAGACAGAAACAAGTTTTGAACAATAACTGAACAGTGCAGCATCAGCTAATGTAAGCTCCACATTTTTGGTAGGAGGAGCAGATGGCATTCTCATGGGACATCACATAAGAATTTTGTGGCGTCTACTTTTCTCTATTTGCGTTTTTACTCCTTCTTATACTCATGAGAACTAAATTTGGTGCATCACGCCACTTTAGACCAGTCTCTTCACATATTTTACCTAACCTAGTATTAATAGTTCTGTTTATTCTCTGAACTAAACCAGACGACTGAGGGTGATGAGGAGCAGTGGAGCTGCAATTTTATTTTAAAAGTTTGTCATAATTTCTTTATGATCTCAGCAATGAAGTCTTTATCAGAATTAATAGTATGAAATACCCCAAATTTTCCTTCAGTAACTTTTTTACAGTGCTTGTATTATTTTTAGTACAAAGATAAGCTTCTGTCCAGGCTGAAAACATGCAACCAGTAACTAAAACAAATTTAAGTTGACTCATTGCTTCACCTATATTAAATTCAGCTGAAGATTTACAATAGGTCCCAAGGGGGTGGCAAAGCTGAATTTTTAGTTTTAACATGTTTTCTGATGCTTCATCTTACAGAGTAACTACTGTATCAAAATAAAATGAAATACAGGGTTATACATTGGTTCAGAGACCACTACTAGAGAATTCAGAAAACTGTTTAATCCAGTAGCTTGTCTTGCTGCTTTGTTAGGCAGACTATTAGCCCTTAACAACATGTTACTTCCTTTACGATGTGCTTGTACTTTTATTACTAGCAGCAAAAGAGAGTCTTAACATTTATTAATTTCTGTGCCTGATGATGCCAAAAATCCACATTCCTTAAAATAATGCACCACCCCAAATGCATATCTACTGTCCATATAAATGTTCACATTTCTTTACACATTACATACTTTAATAAGTGCTACTAATTCAGTCACATGAACTGAAGTGACCCCTTTAAGTCTTTCTTATCTCATCACACCACTTCCTTTATATATATATCAGTTCCAGCAACCAAACATCCTTTTTCATTCCTGCCACAAGATCTATCCACAAAATGCTCTAATTCAGCATTTTGAATCAGAACATCAGTTAGGTCTTTACTAAGAGAAAGCAAATAGTAACAATAATGCAGTCATGAAATTCTCCCTCCTCTGCAGCTGGTAGCAGAGATGCAGGATTCAAAACTGGTCGCCAAACAATTGTAATAGTTGGGTCAAAATCAGCAACAACTCATGTTTTCAACCTTAAAGGAGAGAAAGGAAGCATTTTTGTTTTTAATATAAAAGGGCAGCTATTGCATGGGAAACTTCAATTGTATGTTTGCCCTCCTAGGAGAATTAGGACAGCATGTTCTACCATCAGGGCAGCTACAGCAACTACTGTTAGGCAAGGTGGCAATCCTTTTCCTACCGGATCCAGTGCCATGCTGTTATAATCCAAAGGTTTGTAACTTTACTCCTGCTGCAAATCCACTTAGACCTATAGCAGGAGCATTTGCCAAAGCTTGTTTCAGTAGATTAAATTAATTTTCCTCACTTTCTCTGACAGCAAGGGTTATGGTGTATTATGTTTTAGCAAGTTTGTCAGTGGTTTTGCTAGCTCTGCATAATTTAAAATCCACTGTCTACAACAGGATAGGCTTTACTCCTGGCAGCTAACTTTAAAGTTAATAACTTCTCTACTATCACTGTAGTAGCCATCTATATTCCCCCAGGTGATAATATTCCCCTTCTTGAAAACTTTCTCTCTTATCTCACTGAACACTATTTAAATGAAACTATTCTCCTTGGTGATGTAAATATAAATTGGCTAGCTCTAAATGACTACAACTCTTCTTGTATTAATCTACATGGCTTTACACAACTAATATCTGTACCTACTCACTACAATACCTCACAAATCCCTAGTACTCTAATAGACTGGATACTAGTAACTGACCTTACTGTATATCATAATCCGGAAACCCTACCAAACTCCATTAGTAATCACTCTCCAGAAAAAGTTACTAGATTCACCCCCAATGTTACCAGACCTCATAGATACATAACTTGTCAAAAACTATCCATCTTCTCTCCTGACACCTTTAATACCCTTCTTTCAGGAATTAACTGGAGTCACCTTAATGAACTGTCTCTGGATGAAGCAGTCCAATCATTTAACTTTATCTTTCTCAGTATACTAAACTCTCTAGCACCCCCTCATACTGTTAGAATAAAATCTGAAGTATCCCCATGGCTCTCTAATGCAACCCGTACCCTAATGAGAAATAGGGACAGGCTGTGGAAAACCTGGATGAGATCTAAACTTCCCTCCGTCTGGCAAAAGTACAAAGAAATAAGAAACTTGACTAATAACCACATTGCCAAAGATAAAAAAAGAATTTTACTTCAACCCTCCTACAGCAATAAAATCCAATCCTAAAAAATTTGGAACTCAATCAACTAAATTTTGCATCCTGGAAATCCCTCCAGTCCCAATCCCTATACAAATAGTACACCCAAAGACACTCCCACTATCTTTAATACCTTCTTTACTGACACTGTAACAAAGATGATTAATATCCCCCCCCCAGCTAATTATCAAAATCACTCTGTCCTATCTTCTGGCTGAAACCCCTCTAAACCCTTTTCTTTTCAACCTGTATCAACCAATTATATCAAATCTCTACTCTCCAAACTAAAACCTTGCTCCGCTTCTGCTGATAACATTCCTTCCAACTTCCTCCAGCTAGCAGCCAGTGCCATTGCTTTTTCTGTATCTATCTTGATTAACCGTTCCATCAATCTGGAAGGAATTCTATACTTTACCTATCCACAAAGGTGGAAATTCCCAAGAAATCTCTAACTTTAGACCCATAGCCATTCTGTCACCCCTCTCTAAGCTACTTGAAAAATGTTTACATAAGCAAACTCTGCAATATCTATTACAGGAAAACCTACTTACTCCCACTCAGTATGGATTCCGTCCAAAACACAGTACTAGTACAGCCCTAATCTCCTTTACCAATACTATTTCCTTGGCCCGTGATAACAACAAACTTGTCTCCTGTTTATTTCTAGACTATTCTAAAGCTTTTGATACCGTCTCACACTCTCTTCTCCTTACTAAATTGACTAATCTTAACTTCTCCCCTGCTACCGTCACTTGGTTTTCCAGCTATCTCTCTGATCGATTACAATCAGTGAAATGGCTCTCTGCACTCTCCCCTTCCCTCCCCGTAAAACTAGGCATTCCCCAAGGAACCATATTGGGTCCACTGCTATTTAATATCTTCACCAATCTACTCTACACCTCTTTCCCACAGTTATCTCTTGTTCAATATGCAGATGGCTCGACTGTGATTACGATCTCTGACTCTTCCTCTGGTCTCATTACTACTACTCAAGCTGCCTTTACATCAGTAGAAACCAGATCACCAACAACCAACTAATCCTCAATCCCCTAAAAACCTAAACTCCTACTCTTTCTTCCAAAAACTATTACCCATCTTAAATCTACTTTTACTATACTGTCTCTTAACACTCCGATAGTACCTGAACCTAGCTCCAAACTCGTAGGTGTCATTATAGATGATCGACTTAAATTTGACTTGCACATCAACAACTGTATCAGGAAGACTCATCAGAAACTAGGCCTCTTATACAGAAATAGAAAGTTTCTCACTTCCAAAGCTAAAGTAACCCTATCTCAAACCTATCTCCTACCCAGTCTACTATATGGTTCTCAAATACTCACAAACTTTAATGCCACACTTCTAGCTAAACTTAACTCAACCTATAATAAAGTAGCCAGATTCTCTGGTCAACATACTTATAAAACTCATCACTGTGTCTTTCTTAAACACTTAAACTGGCTGGAACTACCCAACCTGCTTCTACTCTCTCAGTTTCAGATTTTATACTCTATAATACACCAACCTCTCTGTTGCCCTAACCTATCCTCCCTTATATCCCACTATTCCCACTAGATCACTCCGCAGCTCCGACCAAGACTTACTACTTATCTATAAACCCAGGACAAGAATGGGAAGCAACCTATATAGCTACCATCCTACCATTGCATGGAATAAGCTTCCACTTCAAATTAGATTATTAAATCAAGCTGAACAATTCAAAGCTGCTGCCAAGGAACACTTAAAAACACTCTGGTCCTGCCACTGAACTCACCAACCATAAAGTGTTCCCCCCACCCTGCTTACTATTTGAACATCTGTCCTTACTTTTAACTTCTACTCTCTAACTGTTCTCAACACTTCCATTCCTCCTGGCCTGACTACCTGTATCTTTCTAACTCTGACTTTCTATTTCTTCAGCATAACCTCTCTGCACACATACCACCTTTAAATCATCTTCTAAAAGTAACCTATGTATGCATTGAAGACAAACTTAAGGCTGTAAGAATGACTTTTTCTCACAATGACTGCATTACTAATTTACTAGCAAATTATTGATAACTGTGTAATGTTGTAAATACCAGCTAAAATATCTCTGCCATCCCATTTTGATTATTAGTCCTCTGCAATTACTTTACTGTATTATATTATGAATGTTTTCTTTAATGCATTGTATAATGTTCTCTGGAGCTTTTCTCCCTGGGCCCCCATTGAAAAAGGGCTATTTGCAGCTCAGTCGGACTACTCCTGGTCAACAAATGTAAAATAAAATAAATAAATAAAAAAATATGTTGCCATGCCTAAAAAGATCTAATCTGTTTGTGGCTGACTGGCCTTGGACTGGACTTTCATTTACTGCCTAACATGTGAGGGTAATATTTGTCTGTTAGCCCATATATTTTTACCTTTGGCGACCAGAGACCTGTAATTTTTCTCTTGACACTTTATGCCTTTTTTCTGCTAATTTAGTTAACAAGAAAATAGTATCCTGTTGTTAGTACGGCAGTGTGTCTGATGCTGTAAGTAAATCATCTACATACTGCATTCATTTTGTCTGATGGAGAAACTGTATTTTCCAAGTCCGTTTTTAAGATTTGTGAAAATATGGATGAAGATCCAATATATCCCTGATGCAGCCTTGTCCAAGTATACTGTTGTCTTTTATATGCAGATGCTAATATATACTGACTGTCACGGTATATAGGTATAGAAAAGACGGCTGAGCATAAGTCTGTAACAGAAGAATGAGTAGCCCGTGCTGGTATACAGCTAAGAATAGTTGCTGGGCTTGAGACAATTGGATAAAAGAAAACTACTACCTAATTTACAGCTCTCAAATCCTGCACATACTTATAGGTGTTTTGGCCTGGCTTTTCAACTGGAAGTGTAGGAGTGTTACAGCACCTTCTAGTAGGGACAGTTACTCCCTGCTGTAACTGAGAATGAATAACAGACTGGATCCCCTCTTCTGCTTCTGGTTTAAGGAGATATTATCGTACCTTGGGAAGTGGATTATTTGAATCTACTCATATTGTTACTGGTTCTCCATATTTTAACTATCCTACCTTATTTGAATACTGTGCCCATATACTTTTGGGTACCTGTAGCATCTCTAATCAAGGTTTCCCCAACATCTAATCCTAACCTTTCCCAGCAGCCACATATCACCACATCTATTTTCACCTTCAAACCTGTGACCACATCCTATATAAAACTACTCTTAAACAAACTCAAACCACGCTCTACTTCAGCTGATGACTTAATAAGCGAATACCTTAAAATAGCAGTCGATAACATTGCCTACCCTATCTCAGTCCTTATAAACAGGTCAATCCAGGAATCCCAAGTTCCCTCTCTCTGGAAAAAGTGACACATTATCCCTCTGCATAAAGGAGGAAATTCAACAAATGTTACTAACTTTAGACGTATATCAATCTTATCCCCCCTTTCCAAAATACTTGAAAAAATCTATTCAAAAACAATTGCTAAACTCCTGTCCCCCAAACTATATGGCTTCTGTCCTTCCCATAGTACTAACACTGCACTTCTAACCTTTATAGATACTGTCAATAAAGCTAGAGATAATGGCAAACTAGTCTCCTCCTTATTTCTAGACTTGTCTAAAGCCTTTGACACAGTTTGTCACAGCAAACTTCTACTTCACTTGTCCTTATTAGGTCTCTCTCAGCCCACACTTCCATGATTCAACAGCTACCTAGCCAATAAGTATCAGTCAGTAAAATGGCACTCCACCCTCTCTATATACGTCCAAGTCATCAGCGGTGTTTCTCAAGGCTCTGTCTATTTTTCTCCTCCTCTTTAGCTTTCTCACAACACCCTCCACACATCCACATAATAGGCACCCCTGATATACTACGCAGATGACTCCACACTCATTTGCACATCTGACAACATGGCACACCTCCAAAAAATTACTCAGGAAGCTTTAACAGCAACTGAAACATGGCCTTGTAACTCACAACTGATGCTCAATCCTTAAAAAACAAACTATTATTTTTTTTCCCAAATCTCTCTCCCATGAAAAACAAAATTCAAAGTCCTCTCTCTTGATAATACAGCCACTGAAGTCGCTTCTCAGAGCAAATTATTAGGGATGATAGTGCATAATAATCTTAAATTTCACATGCATATACAAAATTGCATAAGAAAACTCATCAAAAACTAGGGATGCTTTATAGAGCCAAAAACTTTCTCACTGACTCAACTAAAGTTACACTTGCCACTACTTATCTCTCCTCTCCATACTTCTTTATGGTGCTACCATTCTTTCTAACCTTCAGGTATCACAAAAATTAAAAGTTGAGCAATTTTATAACAAAGTTGCTAAATTTCAGTGACTACCCCTTTCAGAACCCACCACTGCATAGCATTAAAAAACCTTAACTGGTTAGAACTACCCTGTCAACTAACATATACACAGCTTCTTACCAAGTATAAAATTATCCAGAATCCATCTGTTTGTTCAACACTAAATAATATGTTACACAACTATGTTCCTAGTTAGTCATTACGATCCAATGACCAAAAACTCTTGTCTGTCCACAAACCTATCAAATCTGCTGGCCATTGTCTGTACTCATACCATGTTGATAAGGCCTGAAACTCCTTATTTCTATCCATCAAGTCAATATCCTGGGTCTACTTTATGTGTTCGAAGTCCGAGAATATTGAATACAATATTCTTGACACGAGTACACCGAAAGCGCAAAACATCGAAAATGTAAACGGAAATCTCCATAGGTGGAGATTTCCATTTACTCCAATGTAGTGCAATCTTGGAGTTGGTATATTTAAGTAGCGGGGATGTGTGGGGGGTGCAGCCCCCCACATGGGAGGTGCAGGGGGGCTTGCCCCCTGCCTACACTAGTTTAAATTTTTTTTTTGGACTTCGATTGTTTAATAGTTCGATGCATATGGTTTGATCCATATGCATTTGATCTGTTTAACTTTTGAGGTCCTAAAGTAGACCCCAATATCCTCACTCCCATCTTTCAAAACTATTCTGAAAGACTTCTTAGTCAAACGTTTTCTCTTTTCTTGCTGAACACCAGGATAAACTACTGTATATCCTTAAATGTGAACAAATACCTATTCATACCTTACTATCCCTTCTTTACTTACTTTCTTACGTTTTTCAATTTTTATCCCCTAGCTTTCTCTGTAAATATACCTTAAAACTGCATTTCTATCACTTTGTATTGCAATTCCTGTTTGTATTATGCTAATTTACCTTTAATTTCTCTATAATCTGGCTAAAATGTTTCTAACTATTAAATCATTGCCATATAACTTGTACCTGTCCTTAACCAATGTTTTCATATTATGTCTAATTTGGTATAATCATTTAAACTCTATTAGTTTTTTTGTGTTATGTTTAAAGACTGTAGAATTATTGTTCTTAAAATGTTTTGTATTACTGTGGAGCTTTTCTCCCTGGGCCCCCGATGAAAATGGTTTCCTTAACCAGTCGGACTTTCCTGATAATCAAATGTCAATAAATAACAAAATAAATAGTATCTCATCTGTCTGAGGCTGTCATATTTGTATTTTCTCTTCAGTGTTTAATGCTGCTAAAACCTCCCCGTCTGCCTCATCATGGACATCAAAATATACTCTCTCAGGGGTACAACAGAAGGCATATCCTAGTCTACATAATAGATCTCTTCCCATTAAATTTACCTGAATTGTAGTACTCAACAAGAGCGCATGCTTCTCTTCTATTGGTGCTAAGGACACAGCCACAAGTTGTGACACAGGATAAACAATAGAAATATTAGTCACACCAACTGCTTTTTACCTTCTCTCTGGATAAAGGTATTTCACTAACTGAATTTAAGTACAGACCTAATGGCACCTGTATCAATTAAAAATGGGACTTTGTTGTCCCTACATTTAGTTCAGTATATATGGTCCTTTTTGATTAATTGGTGCTGTAGTGTTTAGGTTTACCTCTTTTCCTTTACCTGAATGCTGTCAGTACGGAGTTTCCTGACTTCTCTGAGTCTTGTTGGTGGTAGAGGGACATTATTATGATCTGGTTGCCATGTCCTCCAATTTTCCTGTTGCCTCTGAGTGTAAGGACATTCTCTGCTGTGCTTTAGAGCATGTACGATAAGTATTATCAAACCATTGCTGTGTCATATCTTTTCTCTCACTATGGTCTGCTTTATTTTCCTGTCTCCTTTCTTCTACTGCCTCTTGTTTGGGACTGCTTCTGTCAGCAGGATGGGCAGTAGGAGGTGGACGAATGTCACCTTTAAAGAAAGGGAGCCGATAATCACCTTCAGATGTTTCCTCCTCCTGGCCAGATATAGTGCTTCCATATATTACTAGTTAAAGAGATCCCACATTTTGTTTTCCTGCCATGGCCTTTAGGTATTTTACTTGTTGCAACAGTTTCTGGTTTGTAGCTTTTACTCCACATACTGCTGGTTCCTTTTCTGTTTTAAAAACGTCACCATACCAATCGTTAAAAGCATCTCACTGATCTGTCTTTCAGTTCATTTTTTTTAAGTTCTTTTAAATTAATTACTTTAGTGTGTTCAAAAGTCGCAGTTTGTGGAAATTGTAAAGCTCAGTCTTCTTTTGTGAAGTCATATTACTTATCCGAATACCTACAACTTAATGCCCCGTAATGATTATGCACGTAAAAAGCTAGAGTACCCTTAGGAGGGGGTAGGAATCGAATTTCCCTTGCCTCCCATTATTCCATACTCTCACTCTCACAAACACACAGGTAAAGTCAAGTCCTCTTTGCCGTATAGCCAGAAACACCCCACTATAAATTACACACAACACTAGTGCTGTACTTAGATACTTAAAACCTTGACAGCATGCAGATGTATGTTTTTCCCTTTTCCCTTGTTTTGTTGCAGGTAAGGCATGACAAAATCCTTAAACTTTAAATTCTAATATCCATTTACTTAAAACATTTCAACAGCCGATAAGATCATCAGCCTGAAAGTCAAAGCACAAAAGAAACATGAGATGAAAGTGAAAACACTTGCCTAAATTACTGGCAACCAGGAAACTTTGTACTTAAGACAGTCAGCTGCTTCAAATGATACTTCTGGTTTGAATCTAGTCATAGCACCATCTGTTAAGGCAAATAATATTACAAAGACAGACAAAATATCTGGCTATACAAATAATATTTGTTCCAAATTGCAACTCATGATGGGGACCAAGCATTTTCTAACATGATCTCAGAGAAATGTTGCAAAGACAACCCAAAAACATTGGGTATAGTATGAGGTGCACATGGTATGATACAACTTTAACATATCAAAATCTTACAGCTACTCATGCTGTTCACTTGAAAAGTAATGTATGTGAGCACATCATTGTTCTTTCACTAAATAAGGAAAGCTGCATCCGGCCATGTTTTAGACACTGCTGAGAAAGTTTCATTAGGATAAGGTACAGGCTAGACCTCTTTGATATTTTCATGTTACTGTCTGGTGTTCTCTCCAAGCAGTAACAGCAGTGAAATTCATCTTAAAAAAAGATGAATACACGAGCTGTTGTGCTGTCTGTCAGAATAACAGGAAAGGGATTTCATTTCAGTGCTACAATTAGGAACACACTGAAATGCACCTTAAACACAGAATTTAAAAAGAATGTACATTTACTTTAACATACTCTAATATGTTTTTATTCCCTTACAGTAGTTTCCAAAACCCATGGGAGGATTTCTTTTAATAAGATGGGACTTGATGATAAATTGATGGCTGCCGCTTTAAGAAACCTTGGGTCATCTAGACGGATGATGACAATAATGCCACCCCTCTCCTTATTATAGGGCACTGCGACTCAAGCAAAGAGCAGTTTATATCATATATTCTCTAAGACCAACTCCAGAAAATACACTATCAAATCTACCAAGTAGTACTACCAAATGTACCAAGATGCCTTATGTCCTATTACAAGAGGACAGGCTATCAGGGCCTCAAGATTAAACCCTACGAATGATGGCTTTGAAACTGAGTTAACTAGACTATCAATGGCTTGCCCAAAATACATTAAGACCCTTATGATCCACCGATGAGACCTATAGTCTCAGGTCGTGGTTGGCTAACTGAACACCTCTCTGTATTTATTGAAAAGCATTTGAAACAAGTTTTATCTGATAGTATCACAGTATTAAAAGACTCTAGGCAATTTCTTATTGACCTTTATGAATGTATTAAGCATCTTGGTACAACTACTGGCTATTTATTTGTCACCTTAGATGTACAATCTTTGTTCACTGTCATTCCCAATGACTTAGGGCTGACTTATGTAACGGAGTATCTAAAAGAACATAGTAATTATTCTATGGTTTTAATAGATTTGATAGTGTATTTTCTGGAGTTGGTCTTAGAGAATAACTTCTTTATGTTCATGACCACTGTTTATAGACAGAAGGAAGGCGTAGCAATGGGCACACCATGTGCCAACAGCTACGCAAATATGTTTCTTGCATATTGGGAAGAACATGTGCTTTTTCGTTAGGAGATGTTCAGGCAACACGTAGTGTTTTATCGACATTTCGTCGACGACCTTTTCATTTTATGGGATGGCACTATTGAACAACTAGAATCCATGCATTTCATGATGAATAACCTTACGACTTGCCTTAAGTTTACCATGCAACATTCCTCACGTAGGATAGAGTTCCTAGATTTATTTATTGAGAGATTACCGAACGACATAATCAATACAGGTGTACATCGTAAGGCCTGTTATAGTAACACCTTACTTTCTAGATCCAGTATGCACCCCCCTTACGTTTTTAAAAATATTATAAGAGGACAGGCTATCAGGGCCTCAAGATTAAACCCTACGAATGATGGCTTTGAAACTGAGTTAACTAGCCTGAAAAACAGATTGGTCAATAGGGGTTATACCCCAACTAAAATCAACTCCCATATGGATGATATATACGAACTGCGTTGCACTAGAGCAGCACCTTATTTTGGTCCTAGGGAATTTGATAATCCTTTAGGTAATAACTGTAATAACCACAGTATTAGATTTTCAACACAATTTTCTTCTGACTACTTCAAAATCAAGGAAGTTATTAATAGGCATTGGGATATCTTACATGTTGACAGTGATTTAAAACGGATCGTGGGTGAGACACCCACTTTCCTTTATAGGGATAAACATAATTTAAAAAGGATACTTTGTTACCCTAAAACTATAAAAAGTGATAATAAGGGTGGTTGTACGAAGCCATGTGGGCATTGTAATTTTTGCCCTTTTATTAACAGTAACACTCAGTTTTTTCAACCAGACTTACAGAAAGTATTTATGATACAAGCAGATGCAAACTGTATGACATCACATGTGGTTTATTTGGCTACTTGTCAATCCTGCCCGTCATTCTACGCAGGCAAGACTAATCACCCCTTAAGAGATAGGATGAGGGAGCATATCTATCATATGAAGAGAGGTACATTGCACAATGCTCTAGCCAAACATATTACATTAAACAACAATGAACATTACTTTTTATTCAAGGTGCTAGAAGTTATTTCTCCCAATGTAAGGGGAGGTGATATCAGAACCTACACAGAAAGTAAGGAAATGCAATGGATTATTTCATTAAGGGCTGACAAAGGTTTTGGCCTGAATGAGAGAGCCTCTATAAGACCAAAACTAAAACAACGTAGAAATGTCAAATGAATTGTTATACACTGATTATATACAGACGTATTTACTTTTTAATTTATACATAGTTTTGTGTTTCTTAATATAATTCAGTTTGTCATAATATTCTGATCAATATGTTTGTAATTTGATGCCTAGCCATTATTTATCTTTCAGCAATGCATTTTATGAAGCTTTTATATATTTGTTTTTTATCTATCATTTTAAACATCATCTATATCTTTAAAAATGATGGGCAGTACCTTGTTTGCTAATTAACCATGAGTATGAGTCATCATCTGCAGGTATATAAGCATGCAGTTAACACTTGGATTTTTGTATGGATCTGATGAAGCTACTTGCGAAAGTGCTTATCCTGTCTTATATTTTTGTATTAAAAGTGGAGATTTTAATTAATTTTTGCATCGTTTGACTTCCTCACTGTCGCTCAGTTCCTGGCTTTATTCACTGATTTTAAACTTTTTTCTGTGAACCTGAGCGTTTACCTGTCCCATTGGATTTACTTTGCTACATTAAGATATATATGTGTTTCAACTGCATGGTTTCTTGGGGGGTTGGCTTTATTGTCCCGAATTGCAAAAGATAAAAAGCCAGTAGACATTCAGAAACCATACAGATTAAATGCTTGTATGTCTGTAAGTGATCATTTGCATATTTTCTGTTAGCCTCCTTCCAAGGAGGTTTAAGGTATTACAGACTGAAGTCTCTTGTTCACCATTTTTTATGTCTTTGCCTGTGAAGAAGTACACACTGAGACAAATTAGGATTTACTAATAATATTTTGATGATGCCTTTGTGGAGATGTTGTGGAAAAATGGTAACAAAGAATGCTTAAATCAGAGAAATTGGAGATAACTGAAGGAATTAAAGTAGTTATAAGAATGTAATAAAGCAGAGTGAAGGAGAAATAGATGTGAGCACTTTCTAAACTAAAGCTTTTGCGGATTTAAGAATCAATTGGTGTGTGTGGATTTTACGTACAATTCAAAATGTGAAACCTTGGGATGAGTGAGATTATTAAGTGATTGGGGGTGAAAGCGACCTAACTTAGTACACAAAATTGGAAAAATTGGTTTCCATGCAGATATCAACTGGGAAGGTTAAAAACATCTCAGTGAGTCAGTGAGGGCCACTTCACTACATTATCAAAGGAACTCCAATGAGCATGCACTTGGTTGATTGCTTCTGTGGTCTCCTCCACAGAAAGGTAGTAAGTAGGAGTAATGGACAATTTATTTATTTTATTTTATTTATCATTTGTTGACTGGGAAAGTCCGACTAGGTTCCACAGATCCTGTTTTCAGCGGAGGCCCGGAGAGAAATGCTCCAGAATTTGAGGATATAATGGCTAGCAAGAGGAATTAAAAGTAGCAAAGTACAAAGAATACCTTGCTTTCCTTTCCATTGCCTGGCTAGTAATACCTGAAGGGTATCTTTTCCCCATAGTTTGCACACTGATGACAGAAGAAAAAAGTAGAGAAATCATTTTTGAGTAGGAGGACAGGGCACTGTATCTTACAAAATAGATGTAGTTTGGGGACTAATAATGACTGACATCTTACTGGACCTGAATAATTACATTTGTTTATGATGGTAGTGGGGGTGATTAGCAGTGTGTAAGGGATGCTCTATAACAACAGTATGCATGTTGCCTCAGTGAAATGTATAATCTGTTTGTTGATTTATTTAACATTTATTAACTGGGTAAGTGGACTTTGGAGCCTTTCAGCAATGACCCAGAGCACTCGGCAAATACAGTAAGCAATAGAAACACAGTAGTTATTCTTGAGTCATTTGGCAGCAACAGGTAGAAAAGTACATACAGTTATTAACTTGCTAGTTTCTAACAATATTAATTTGATAAGACTAAACAGAGAATCAGATTCAATATAATGCAGTTGAAGAACACATTGTCGATCTGTGCACACGTTTTTAAGACTATCTACAGCTCTGACTATAGAAGTTATAAAAGCAGTAGTAGACAGAAACAAAGAAAAACTACAATAGTAAATATAATGGCAGATTATCAGTACAAATAATATACCTATACCTATCTATCTATATATATATATATATATATATATATATATAGAGAGAGAGAGAGAGAGAGAGTTAGTTTATTAGTTTAAAAAAGTGATATAATTCTGGCTGCAATAATAGTAGTACCGCCAGACTATATCCAATATAGTAAATTGTAAGCAGTTTGATTATATAAAGTTGCACTAATTATGTTATTTACAGTATTTACAATACTTACAGAACTATAATATGTAATATCAGAAGTAGTAAAATGAAAATACTAAACTGTAAACTCTAATGGAGGAAGATGATGTCATTGAAAAATGCAAGGTTTGTTAAAAACAATATGCAGAAATAATAACTTGATGTGGGGCATTACGACAAATGCACTTGTAATCGTCTTAAACAAGTTTAGAGCTGTTCACATATAAATGAAAGATTATTTTTTCAATCCTCTGTGAAATAATGTTCCAGGTTACTTGCCTCCTTTATATGTTCTCAGTTTCCAACAACATGCTTCCATAACTATGAATTTGTCTTAAAAGTTGCTGCAGTACTGCTTGAAGGCAAACTGTCCTAGCCTCCTTGCTGGTGGAGGATGTAATTGGGCAACTTGTGATGAAAAAAGAAGAAAAAATACACCTATGTTATCACTTGCATCTTCCAGAAATATATTTCAGTAAACCCATGCAAGTCAATGCAACCCAAACAGTTCTGCAACTTTAAAAGGTAAGCAATACCAGTGTACAATAAAATCTCATTGTCATGCCTTCAGCTTATGGTAGCAGACTCTGCATGGTGCTTTTTGATAATGATACTAGACTCAGGAGTTAAAAGACAGGATGCAGGTTTAATTCCACAGAAAACGGCAGCAGACTGAAAACACTGTTATGATCACGGCTTCTTCTTCAAGAAAGAGCCTAGAGCTGTATGCATTATGGATAATAAGCATTCTTAAAGGTAGAAGCATTTACACATACATATTAGAAGGCTGTATACTGAGCTCCTATTTTCACATCTCCCAGAAGAGTAGCTAGGGTGAGGAGAAGGGACCAGCCACCCTGGGTTTCAGGGTGTTGAGCGGTGCAGTCAGGAAATGCCAATCGATTAGTAATTCACTAACAGCATTTGGAAATAGTATTAGGCTAACTGCCATTTTGGGCCATTTGTGGGAGAAACAAACCCCACAACTTGTGTCTGTAAGGTAAATACCTTAACCCTTATGCCAGCCTCGCACTGCGATAGTGCATTTGCGATTGGAAATGTAGCACTTTAGTACTTCTTGTTTGGTAAAAGATGTAGCAATAAAATAACAAACTTTTTTTTATGTCAAGTAGGTATAGATTGGGAAAAATGAACTTTTATTCATGCATTTAATTTTGCTCATGAATTTAGGGTTCATGGCTGCCAAATCAGGGAATGGCACTGGGCATTAGATGAGAAAGGCGTGGCTCTGACAAGTTCATCCCACAGGAAGTAAGAGAAGCTCTCTCTAAACAACTCATACTGCATTTGCATAATGTTTAATACATGTAATATACATTCTGCTGTGGCGACCCCTAACCGGGAAAAGCCGAAAGACAAACAACATGTAATGCACATTCTTACTAGTACTTTTCAAAAACAGCTCTTGGAAGTAGTTTTGCACTTATCATTAGAAATCATTTCACAGTACTGTTTTGAATATTAAGGTAGGAAATCAGTTATTTGTCTGCCTATGGGTATTCCTTTACATTTCACAGTACTGTTTTGAATATTAAGGTAGGAAATCAGTCATTTGTCTGCCTATGGGTATTCTTTATTGTTTGTATCATTCAGGCAGACACACTTCATAGCCACAACTGGTCATTTGCTTGGGAAAATAATTTGTAGAAGAAGGAGGGTTAAACTTCTAAAGTATTGTATGTGTTTAGCTGGACCATTTTTGGTACATTTGGCACAGTCATATCAGATTTCAAGGCGTTCATGGCAGCCTGATAAGTCCTCTCAGACTCTAAACTTGCACCTTTTAGTCTCTGACAGGTGGCTAAGCAGTATATTTGATGGAATTAGTGTACTTTTATTAAGTAAGGGTCTCATCATCATTGGTTCAAACACCTGGCTGTGACTCTCTGATATGTGGTTTTCTGATTCATACTCCTCAGGAAAGGCTTGGATATGTCTCCAGTTATGCCTTACAATGACTCCATCATTGATTTATACCAGGTAAGATCATGTTCCCTTCATTTTCTGTATTGTAACAGAACGTATTTCCCGTTTTCTCTGATCTTCCAAATTTAGGTACACTGGTTGGCCTGGTTAAAGGACAGACAGAGTTTGGGTAGAATATCATCTGTCATTCAAGTGTTTGTAAGCATATTTTGCTTTTTGGTCAGTTTTCTTGACAGAGTTGAAAGGAATAGTCTTTTATCACAGTTTGGATTACACCATAGGTAAAGTAGTCCTGATATGTCTGCAAGACATGAAATGTGCAGGGCAATTCCAGTAGCATTATGTGGAGTAGCATATTTTTGGCAGTTTGAACTGCTTCTTCAGCATCTTCATTATACTATGGGTAGTGATGAGTTGACTCAGACTGTACGAAGCCATGATCCTCAGCAAATTGCTGGAAATATGAAGATAAAAAGTGTATACCATTCAGAAGCATAGCAAATATGGGGTGAAGGGGGCAGCTGCCCCAGGCACAAAGTGTCAGTGGGCACAGTCAGGAGTGCAAGGCACTTAACCACATCATGTGTGCTCTGTTTCGTAAAAGTAGATGATGTCTTTTTTTCCCCTCTTCAAGAGCTAAGGGGGCAATATCTGGCTGTAGGAAGCCAGTTGCTACAGATGTAGCAATTGGCTTGCTGCAGTATAAAACACTTTATTTTTTTGCTCTTCAGGTGAAGATCTGAGAGGGCACGAACATGGCTGTAGGAAGCTAAAGACAGTTGCAATAAATTTAGAAATAATTGGCTTGCTAAAGTAAAAGAAGTTGTCCCCCTACTTTTTTTGTTTTTCACTTGAGGAGCTGAGGGGTTTAGTGCTATATTGAGGATTAGCACTGGACAGTAGATGTAGTAGCCTTGGCTCTGATACCATTATCTGTAATTAATTCATTAGTTTGCTATATCTGATAAAAATTGTATTGAATTTGGAAATAATTTGTTTGCTAGTTGTTACTTGCAGAATTTCTTATCTTGAGAGTAAGCTATTTCCTTTGAACTCAAGTAAACGTGAAGACATTTTCTGTCATGGACCTTCTGCAAATGGAATTGGTAGCAATAGTTCTCTTCTGTAGAATGGTTTACATAATATGCAAAACTGGCATGCCAACACAAGCTTTGTACGGGACACAATACAGGCATCTTGGCTCCTTCACAATACTTAGGGCATTGATGTACTTCATTTATTTGCTTAAGCATTTTGGTACATCATGAAGAACATACAGCAATTCTGTCTTGGTACAGTAGTAAACCACTGTATTCAGACAGCTGTGCTCTGACAGTATAGTATCTGCACATCACATGCTTTGTTTGTGTCAAACAGGCTATCCATCCCACTCATAAGTAATGACCATCTACTGTTCAGTGTTTGTTACCTTGTTTTAGTCTGTCAAGCCTGTTAGTACTTACGGATTGATTTACCATGATGCTCTGCACCAGTGGCGGATTAAGTGTACCTTGTGACCTGAGCATTTTTCAAATCATGGGCCCCTCCGCACACTGTTTTTTATGATCATGTATAAATGCATGCATCCCTTTGGATTTATCTTTTTTTTGTTTTAACTGTACACTTACCTACCAGATTGATTTAAATTACATTTTTAAATAATTATTGCTGAACAAACTATTGTTTAACAAAATAAAATAATTTATTATTTAATAATGCAAACTTTGTTTGAGTGGGGTTTAAGGTTGTAGTCTTCAACATTTTTACAATAAGAATTGAAACAAAGTTTATTAATCAATGACAAAAAAACTACCAGTTTCAGACGTCAGCCATGAAAAAAAAAACAGATTGTCCATCCTCATCAATTACAGGCACTTTGACTATATACACTTTACATCTCTACCTGTAATAAAATGGCTGCATACACACTAGTCCTGCAAAGGCAGACTAATAATTTTTTAATTGATCATGGCAGAAGGGTCAGTCATTTTCATTTAAAGACAGCCACTATACCCAGAAATTATAGTCACATTTAGATGTCAAATTGCAGAAAAAGTAATAATGACAGCTACTGTAACGTATTTCAAGATGTTACTTACAAACACTCAGTAAACAAAATGATGCATTACAGCCTACTTCACATACGTGCATACTAGTCCTGCAAACTGGATTAATGACTGTTTAAAACGAGCAGGTGACATGAGGAAAATTTACTAAAAGTTACTGATTTTTTTCAACAGACATTCCCCACACCCACTCCCATGCAACAGTTATAGTCACCCCACTCAGATGTTGGATTGTGATACAATAATGACCACAGTAATGTATTTCAAGTTTGTCTCACACAAATGCACAGTAACCATAGTAAAATGCTCCAACTTACTTCCCACAAAATACGTAGTATTTCTGCAAATCTAAATCAAAGACTGTTTAAAGTGAACAGATGACATGAGGTTAAGATATTTTCATACACAGTCAGCCACACGTACCCAACAGTTATAGTCAATTGTCTAATAGTGTATACTTCAGATGTTTCATTGTCATAAAAGATAATGGTCACAGAAATGTATTTCAATTTTGTTCACACAAATACCCTGTAGCCAGTGTGTCCACAATAAAGTATTCCAACTTAATATTGCACAAATGCACACTAGACCTGCAAACCCAGATTAACAATTGTTTAAAATGAGCAAATGATAAGAGGGAACGGTACTTTCATTCACAGAGTACCCCCATCATCAACTTTTTGACTATATACACATCAGACATCTGATTGTGACAAAAAATAATGGCAACAATAAATGGTGTTCATCTTTTTCATGCAAATAGTTGGCAAAGGAAAGTATAAATTAGGGACAAAAATAATGGAAGGACAAAGTCTCAAAATTGGGTACAATTTTTAAATGTAACTCTAATTCTCTTAAAAGTTAATAGAACAACAGGCATTGCACCACAACTCATTGTTTGAGCAATAAGAACAAGAAGTATAAAAATGTAATGGATTATATGCCTGACTAACTTTAGTCATCAGTGCTTTACCAGAAAATCAAGTACTTTACAAGCAGCAGAGTAAAAAATATCATACAAAATGAGGGATGTTCTACAAAATCAGGAAAAGTGGTGCAATACTGACTTGCTTCATGAAAATTCCATTAGTCCCTCAAAACCAGAATAATCAAATGATAGCAGCCATCTTCATATTCAGACAGCTCCTGTATTCAGCAATTATAACTATTTTGTTAATAGAAAAAAACAATTTTGCATCAACTTGCATTTTTTGAACAATAACACGTATGAAACTCTAATGTCAAGTATTATTGACTGACTTTAAACTTTAGCAATTTACCCCAAAAAATGGCATTTTAGGAAGTAAAAGACAAAGCAAAAATATGAGACAAAATCAGAGCTACAAATTGTAGAAGCACAATACTGATTTGTTTCACAAAAATTAAATTAGTCCAACAAAGACAGAATAATAATCAAACATCAGCAGTCACTTTCATATATACACTACTACTGTAGCCAGCAATTGTTGCTTATTTGCTCTTTGTACACATCTGAGATGTCTGCCCATATAATGGCACACAGTATAACAGCCACACTGTGCATTTCATCTCAGTTTTATACAAATACACAGCTAGTTGCCACCCAGCACCCACTGGTGATATCTAGTTGCCTGCCAGTATTTGAAAAAGTATGATACTGTATCACAGCTACTGCTCCTTTGACTGCCTTGACCACTCTACATGTTTAATTTTTCTAAACTTTCTCATGGACCAAAAAGCAGAAATCCCATCAATTGATTGGTTAAGTGCATTGACCTCTTCTGTACGGCACCACAGCTGCAGGTTCTTTCAACAGTGGCCCTCCTTGCCATTTATTTGTTTATTTATTTAAATAAAGAAGCACTGTTTTTATTTAAAAACAACAAACATAATAGAATAAATAGAAAATTTCTTACGGTCAGCCACAATCAATTGCTTTTTTGATATATGGATTGCTGTGGCATTGAAACATTTTGGCCCCAGAAGCAACCTTTGACATCCTAGTTAGAATTTCTCCAAATCATAGGAATGAATTAATGGAATCAGTGGTTTGTGGTCATTCTGTTCTGTTTCTAGCTCCAAAAGATATCTGGAGAATTTTTCACAAGCCCGCATACTTGTAAGGCACTCTTTTTCTGGATCTACTTCAATAGATCGAAATTTTAAATGTTCGAACTTCATATGGCCGAGACCATAACATCGAACATTTAAAAGTCCGAACACCGAAGTAAAAAAACAAAACAAAAACAAAACTAAACGGTTGTAGCAGGGGAGCAAGCCCCCCCCCCCCGCATCCCCCACAGCCCCTGCTACTTAAATATGCCAACTCTGAGATCACACTACATTGCGGAAAAGGGAATTCTTCCCATTCTACACTGTATGGGGATCTCCATTCAGTCCATTTGAACTTTTAAAAGTTCGTTCATATGGTCTCGGCCATATGAGGTTCGAACTTTTAAAAGTTTGATCTACTGAAGGGGACCCCTTTTTCTATATGTAAATTTATTTGGTTTGCATCAGTTATTCTCAAGCACAAGGCAACAGGTCTTCTGATATGTCGATTCATATGAAGTAAAGCAGCACTTAGCACATAACTTCTGGCATCAGCACACATGACTTTTGTCTGGAGACATAACCGGTAAGCAGTGAGACAGATATCAGCATTTGTTTGACTTTGCTGATGGCTTGGGATTAAGGATTCCTCCATGATCAGGGTACATCTTTCTTTAGTAAATTTGTCAGAGGATGTAGCACTGTGAACATATCTGGTACAAACTTGTCCAATAAATTCATCATACTTAGAGCATAGTATAGCTGAGTTATATAGGCCAATCTGGTCTGATTTTAGTAGTATTTATGTTGTGAATGAAATACTGGATTAGGGCTTACTAAAATGGCATCTGTCTCTATTTATATTCAGACTTGAAGTTTTAGTGGTTTGAACACTGCCTCTAAGCTTATGTCATGTGTCTGTTTAACAGAACCAAGCACTACCATACCACTCATGACCACAACAACAACACCTGTGTGCCCTTTTATCAGGTTGCCCATTTTACACTGAAACAATACTGATGCTGAAGTTATGCTGAATGGCAAACAAAACCTTTAAATCAGAGTAATCAAGGTTGTTAAATTTTTTACTATGTTTCTCTAGGAGTGTCTGCCAAAACCCTCTTGAAGCATCTAATGTGGAGAACGCTCTTGCACCAATCAGCTTAAGTCCAATATCCTCAAGGGTAGAAAGAATAAACCTTTCCTTCATGACACACATCATTTAACTTTAGTCATTCCTTTTTATAAGCAGTACCACTGGTGCACACTATTCAGTAGGTTCAGTTATAGTTTCAATCACACCAAGTGTTTGCATATGTTTGAGTTCTGCCTCTACTTTAGAGACCATTGGAAACTGCACCATTCTGGGTGTGGTCAAAGCATATGGGGCATCATCTGGCTTTAACTTTATGTTTAATAGTTCAAAATTAAACTGATGAACTTTTCTGAACACAGTCACACTGATTTTATTTACTGTGGTAATTATCCCGGACTTGCAGGTCACAACTAAACTTAGCAGAGTATTCACATATGCATAAACCCAAAATGCATACTTGTGCTCTTTCCTTTCCTGTCATCAATAGAAATGTTCCTGAAAAATTGAATTTAACTGCTGGGCTGTGTATTTCCATTTCTGCTTCATGCTGGGGTCACTCTGAGATGTTTATGTAAATATCATGTAATATTACAAGAACATCAGCCCCTGTATCTATTTGTTTTTCCATTCCACAGAAGACAGTCAGCTGCACCCAATACCTCTCCTCATGCATTGGATCTACTGAACCTGATGTTCCTTCCCCTGGACTAATTCCACCTGCATTCAAGGTAAGAAGATCAAGGCATCCTGGGGCAGTGTCATACTGCTGCTGAATTTTTTTTTACTTAAGGCCTAATCCTGCTCCTGGTGTGCACTCATGCCCTCCAAGGGGAAGGCTTGAAATGGACTTTCAGTTTATAATCCACAACAACATGTGAGATTCATCCAAAGTCCTGCCTCCTCTGCAGAAAGCACCCACACATATTTCCCTAGCCTCTGTCAGGGTTCAAATATGGCAGTGTGCCACAGGGCACACACCCTTCCTCCAAGATGGGCACATCCATCTCCCTGCCTATACTGTCATGTCCCTGACCTGCTAATTCAACTCAGGTCACCCGGGCCATAGTTAGAGCTTTACACCACTACACCACTGATCTAAGCTAGTCCGTATATCTATTTACTTGATAACTGGTGTTACATATATTGTGAGTTTGAATTACCTCTCTGATTCTTTGCTTGACACAGCAGTCAGTACACCCAAAAAAATGGTTTCTGAATACGTTCCTCATTTTTATTCTCACTGACTACTTCTTTTACTAACTTAGTTTTAAAAGTGACCACAAAATATCCCATTGTTTTGCCTTTCTCGCACTTTGTGCCACAAACCTTCTGCAGCAAACTACCCTTACCCAATATATCAACAGTTACATCTTGTGCATTTGCCAAACATGCCTTCACTCTGCTTCATATGCAGTTGCTTACATAGACTAGCATGTTTTTTTTCTAAGTTTACCTTTTTTTTTTTTTTTGCATTTTAACTCCGACATCAGCTGCTGTACTTACTAGTTTTTTGTTTCTACACTAATTCAGAATCTTTGGCAATTTGAATAGCCTTTTCCAATGTTAAGTTCACTTTCAGTTCTAATTTTTGAAATACTTCAGTATTAGCCAGCCCAATCAGTATTCTGTTTTTAATTTGTTCATCTTTTTTTCTGATTAAACCCACAACATTTCAGTCAGTTTATATAACCATGTGACAAATGGTTCAATATATTCCCCCTTAGGCTGAACACATACACAAAACATTACACTTTCATGAATGACACTTCTTTTTGGCACATGTTCACTGAACTTACTTAGTACTAACTCATATGCAATGCTCATGCCCTGAGAAAACAAAAGTGAACTGTAAATGTCTTCCACTACTTTATAAGTTCATATGAACTCACTAGACTCACAAACAGAACCCAGGAAATTGGGGTGGGTGGTCTACTTCATTCATTGCCTGCATGTCACTGGATCACTCTTCCTTAGTCTTTATTTTTTGAAAGCAAATGTTACAGGTTTATGGCTGACCAGGTTTGCAGAGGACTACAAACTTGGTGCCATGATAAACTCCCCAGAGGCACCAAAATTCTCCAAGAAAGCATTTCCTAAACAAATAGCTGTTGTCAAAACCATGGACTAAAGCTGAATGTCAAAAAATGCATAATCATATCTTTCAGCAAACATGACTTGTCTTGCAATACAACCCTGAATGTTGATCTCATAGTCTGGGATCTGGGAACCTATATGAACAATAAACTGTCCTTTAATCACCATATATCCACTATTGTACAGAAGTCCTTTATCATCCCACAACTTACATATAAAGGTACAGCATCCAGGTCCAAGGATGTAATCACTGTACTCAGCTCTCATCAGACCAGTCACTGAATACAGTGCCTGTCTTCATCTGTATCTGTCCAAACACATGTCACAACTGGAGAGACCACAATACTTTCTCACTGAAAAAAACAAGGGTCTGAATCACAAAAACTATGCAGAACATCTCAAAGCCTCGTGTATGTCTTTTACTCTGTTTGAATGTAATTTTGATGAATGGACTGGGTAACCACAGATCCACCCCAGTATAGCATCCATATACCTCACAGTTAGGGACAACAAGGATATTTTCTAGGCATATGCCTATTCTGCCTGCTTCTGTGTGATTCATACACAAAGTAGAAGAGCTAAAAACTACCATAGAAATGTAAAGTTAGCCTTCTTAAGATTAACGCATATCAATAGCTTAGCAAGTTATTATGAAAATATGAAGCTATGAGTCATAACATCTCCTAGCTTCTCAAATAAATGCCAGTATTGCACTCGCACGCCATCAGCAATTGCTGATCACACCCATTAACAGCTTATACCCAGTGCAGTTGCCTCCTTTGACCTTCCCTAATTATAGTTCTGCATTCCATGAACATGGAGACCTAGAAGCATCAACAACGTAGCGATAACTGGAAGAAATACCCGGATGACAATCCCTTAACAATTACTTAGCAAAAAAAATGCATCACATGTAATAT
Source organism: Protopterus annectens (assembly GCF_019279795.1). Lineage (NCBI taxonomy): Eukaryota > Metazoa > Chordata > Ceratodontiformes > Protopteridae > Protopterus > Protopterus annectens. The sequence continues at coordinate 1,393,699,715 of NC_056745.1, read as the reverse complement.
ATATCAAATGCATAGAAAAATAAAATAAATTAACAGTACTGGTCCTCATAAAAGGCTTTTTTGTGGAACTTAAAAAACTGAAAAGCAAATTTAACAGGCAATACTTGAAGCAATATTGATGGAGGGGCAATGTAAGTCACTGCAAGAGGGAGGGGCAATGTAAGTCACTGCAGGAGGAGCCCAGCAGAACAGTCATGCGGTGAGGCAGCAGCTTGCTGTGCTTATCAAGTCCAATAAGAAAGACAAGACTTGTGGAAGAAGCTTAATAATGCTGAGAAGTGGGGGAGAAAGAAGGCAAGACTTGTGGAAGAAGCTTAATAATGCTGAGAAGTAGGGGAGAAAGAAGACAAGACTTGTGGAAGAGAATTAATAATGCTGAGAAGTGGGGGAGAAAGAAGACTTTCCCAGGTGATGAGGCTCTAATAGTGGCCTTATTGAGGCCTAAATCAAAATTTTCCTGAGAAAGGAGTCGGGCAGTTTGACAAAGCTGCCAAAAGGGTATAATCTTTAATATTAAAAGTATTTGCATAGTGAGTTGCGTGGGATACGTAACAGTGTACCGACTGAGGGGAGCCCTGATTCATGTAATCTTTAGGATCCTCACATGAAGCAAAGGCCTATTACCCAGTAGAAATAAATAATCAACGGGGCAAGCCACTGAGATTGGGGAGAGGAAAGACAGTGCAAGGTTTACCTCTGGTGGGAAGAGGGTGCAGTGAGCTGAAACCTGCAAAGAAGGACGAAAGAAATTTGCATCAACCTTGCTTAACCTGTAAGACTGAGAGGTGAATGGCAAGACAAGGTGAGGATCTTCTAAACTGCAGCAGAAGCAAGCCTGTGATAAAAGAATTTGGCAGTGCAAAATAAAATGAATAGAAGCTGGCAGGCAAGGGCTCAGTTTATCTATCATCTGTAGGATAGCACCTCCTGATGCCATACTGCAGTATCAGATTCAGTACTGGAACATTAATCCAAATACTTTTTATGGGAACATAACCCATACCTTCTGCTTTTCTAGGCACAAACCTGCTAAGTGAGTGACACTGCATAATGGCAAACAGGTGTCTGTCTGAACCTTTTATCTATTAAATACTTAAATGCTGCAGATGGTAATAATGACATTTGCCAACAGTGGATTGGCAACAATTAGTAGATGCAGAACATGCACAGGGTGGAGGCAGCTGTGAGAGTGCCTAAATTCTGGGAATGTGTGTTAGCATGAGTTCAGATTCAGGATGTTAAGAGTATTAGAAAAGTGAGAATAAATGGGGGGTTGTAGATGAGTAGTAGATGTAATAAAGTTCTGATGAAGTTGCAGGAAGAGGTTGAAAAAGATGGGATAGGTAAGAATCTGGGGACATTTGATAATACTGTTGAAGGGTTAAAAGTCTAGGAAGAGAAGAAATAAGTTATGTAAAATGAAGACGGAAAGGAAGGATACATGTGGGATGGCTCACTACTGACATTTTGAAACTTGTAATAATGATTCCTGGAATACAATAAAAATATCAAAATATGGAAACAGCAAATATTGAAAATTGCTTTACTCCTTTAAAATTATTTTAACCCCCCTCCCCCCAATACCTCCACTACTTGTATATACTAACTGTGAGATCATCATACCTCAGAGAAAAGGGAACACTGCAAGACACAGATCTCAGACTTCATGTGTGTTGAGTCCACTTTTTCACTCATCCAGTTTTGCTATTTCAGGACTTGCATTAGTGAGTCTCAGAAATTAAAAAAATGTTACTATCTGGGATAGCTACCTAGGGAAGATGGAGAAATGTAAGAATTTTAGAAGCAGAGGAGAAATCTGGATTGAAGAAGCATTTTGGCAGTATCTGCAAATGCAGAATATATGTGGGAAGGCTAGGGACTAAAGTACATGCAGGCATGTGAGTCTGTTATGGGAACACTACTAAATCCCCAGAGATTACAAGGGAAATGGCTGACGAACATGTTTTAGATATGGGAGAGAAGAGGTGGGTGGTTTTATATGATGGGGGGGGGGATGCAGAAGTTAGAGCAAGGTTTGGAAAGCAGCTTGACAGCTTGTGGGAACCTGCACAAAGTGTCATCCAAGATGAAGATGGATGGCTACAAGGGACAACTGGATGTAAAAAAATGTCTATTTTAGCCGTACCTTTGCTTCTTGAAATAAAATGGACTCATGCATTTTAAGGTCTTATTTGTTATTATGCTTCCAAATCTGTTTCAAGTTAACTGGCTTGCTGCTATTTTCAATGTCTATTTTGATCTACGGAAACACATCTAAATTGTGCTTGATTTATTAAGCACAGGCTCCCACTACCCCATCTGCTCGCCTCATATTAATGAAAGGCTGAACTATAAAACATTTTTACAGTGGGGGAGGGGGTAAAGTCATGTCAACTTGGTGAAAAGGGAAATGCATTTATTCCCATTTTTATGAGATGCTATGACCTCAGAGATTACTTTATTATGAGGTTAGGTGTTTAGAGGCAGAGTCTGTACACTGGGGTATAGGTGGACACAAAACCCCCCAACACACAAAAAAGTATTGTGGTATTATATATAGTTAGACCTCTCCCAGTGCTCTACCAAGTAGCAGTTATCTGATCTATTGCAAATTAAAAGCGGTGGGCATAACTTCAGTAACATGAAGGCAACCCATATAATCTGCTTATGATGATGTCATCTGAGAATGCTAATTTCTATTGGTTTGTCGCCTCCACCTCGGCCATCTGCAGGGAACTGTTGGGAATATTCATTCAGCCGCTACCTTCACTGTTGTGTCCCTCTGTCTTGTAGCTTGTGATGCTTCCAGACTGTAAAACTGCAATAATGACTCTCTGTTGTTTGGAACTCAGTTGAAGTAGTCAGTTTGATTTTGGCAGGATTTAGTGAATGTCCTATTTTTGTATTTGTTACATGTTCTTTGTTTTATGTTTATAGACAATTGTGTGTGTTTTAAAGTTGTCTGTTTCTTTAAGTACTGTAGGACTTTGCATAGAACTTTTTGAAATAATTAATTAAATTTAATTGATTTTAGTATATAAAAGACATATCTTTGAAACTCTTTTTGAACCTTGAAGGCATAAGCCGAGGTGCTAGTTCATTTAGAGTTTGTAGTTCTTTGTCTAGGTGCAATAAAATCTGCTTCTGTGTGCCCAAAGTGTCTGAAATGAAGCTTGTTTTTTTCCCCTGGCTCTAGACCATTACCTCTTATGTCAGCAATATGTTTTGTGAATGTTTCAGCACTCGTGAGGGTAAGTGATTGTAGGCTGGGGTTAGAGTAAGGGATAAGTAAAGGGATAGATTTAGTCTAATACAGCTGTTTTACTGTGGGTGTGTATGTGTGGTGGTATGTGTCTGAGACCCCCTGGCCACCTTATTTATGTTTGCTAATCTTAATTGTCTCCCTATCCCTAATTCTAGCTATGCACATTAACTCAGTAAAACCCTTTCCATAACATTACCTCTGTTCAGACAAATATTTTATCGATCAAATCACAAAAATTTAATTTGTTTCCTATTTATTGATTTTTGTAATTTCTCCAATATGATCATTTTCAAAACGACAGAATTTCAATAAATGAACATATACAGATAAATACATTTATATATATATATATATATATATATATATATATATATATATATATATATGTGTGTATGTAGATATAGATATAGACACATATATAATTTGTGTGTGTGTGGGGGGGTGTATGTATACTGACTAGTCGAAACACTCGAATGCTGACTTTCACAATATTGACCATAAAACATCAATGCTCTACTATGTATGAAGTGAGCAACGCACACACTCTGCTGATTATACATACCAAGTCTGAGATCACATAATGTTGGGGAAGGGCATACTTCCCAACCCCAAGAATCATGGGATCTCATACACTTGTCAACCATCTGTGTGGTTAACCAAATTTTTTTGACTAAACAAATGTCGACCAAACCTAGAGTCAACACAATTCAGTACCACTATCCAAATGTCAACGTATATATCTATATGTCTATATGTATATATGTATATATCTATATGTCTATATGTATATATCTATATGTATATATATGTCTATATGTATATATCTATATATCTATATGTATATGTTTATATGTCTATATGTATATATCTATATGTCTATATGTATATATCTATATGTCTATATGTATATATCTATATGTCTAGATCTATATGTCTATATGTATATGTCTGTATGTCTATATGTATATGTTTATATGTACACACTGCATGAAAATAATGGAAACTGTTACCTGGGTTTGTTTTCTTTGCTAGTAATGCATGTAAACCCATGTCACTGATTAAAATTTGATCATTTAATAAAACTGGTGAAAAATGTACCAGTTGGATGGTTTGGACATGGGTTTGCCCATGGTACCCAGTCATGTCTACAGTTACATGTCCTATCTGGAAGACAAATGTATTCTTAATGATGCTAGTTTGCTCTACTGATAGTATATTAGTGTTGGTTAGGGGGTTAGTGAAATATTTACATGCATTTTTCTTATATAAATGTAATGTTTGTCCCTTTAAAATGTGAAGTCAAATTCCATAATAATGCAATGGTATTTTTGATGCTGAAATAAGAAGCATGGAAAAATATATATATATGTGTGTGTGAGTGTATGTGTGAGTATACATGCATATCTACACACATACATTCATATATATTTATGTATATTACACCAGCCCTGCTGTGAAACTAAATATAATATGAGCAATTTTCATGTGGCCAATTTAGTCTGACAGTGATGCACATGTCTCCGTGGGATGATGTAGTCATTGAGCCACGTAAAGAGATCATATAAGTGAGAGAGGTTATGGGCTTGAATTTTTACTCATGGAAGTTGACACTGTAACCAAACAAGTTGGGAACAGGATATTTGTCCTTTCATTAGACTCTTGAGACAGGAACAATAATGCTATAAAGCAAACATGGAGTCAAATTGAGTTTTGCACAATGTGTGGTGGTAGGATGCATTCAAAGGATGAGAAAGTTGCAAAAATGGTAGTGGAGGCCACTCATCTTAGTTATTGATAAAATAAGGTCAATTCCGCTTTCTCTAAAAAAACATTGGGGGGAGGGTTGGAAGTATAACTGTGTTCAAGTGTCACAGTTGTTGTATAGGTCAGTATACAAATTTAAGTAATGCATGGCAGCATCTTGAAATGGAAAAAAAATTCTCAGATCAATAGTGCAATAGTAACACAGTTTATAGTATATATGACTTGCACACATGTATTTTTTTTTAAGTAGGTAAGGCATACAGATGGTTAGAGGTTTTAATACCGACATGTATTTGTGATATTAACAAAGGCAATAACAAAAATGACTTAATTAAGCATGGCAGTGAGGCAGTTCACACATTTTATTTTTATCTGTATCTCTATGATTTAAATCATGTAACTTGTTTTTGTAAAGTAGGACACATTTTTTTGCATTTAAGCTATGGTCAAATTTACAGAATTAGTTGTTTTTCTATTTGATGATGGAATGGATAAACTTGAAAGTATAATTTACTTTAACAAGTCTTGCTACAACTATAGTCTGGCATACCATTTTATGTTTTAATGTTTGGCAGTTTTTATGTTTATTTGATCTGACTTTTGTAGGGCTATTGCATAGCACTAAAAAAAGATGAAATAAATACCCCTGCCACACAAAGTGGTGTTTTGGAATGATGAAGCAAGGCACCCCCTAACTAACCTAACTGCAAGCCTTGGTGACTGACATGGGCACCCACCTCCTGCACGGGTCTACTCCACATTCCATGTGCATATCAGTGCTTCCACTCATGTGCAAATGAAAGCTACTGCTATTAGCTGGGTGAGCCAAGACCATATCTCCAGTTAAAGCTGTTATATCACTGCCTGCAAGCCTCAGCTTCCATGTGATGCAAGTGATGAAAATCCCCTTCTCACAATAATGGGTAAACTAGCATTAGACACTCACTCCTACCCTCCCCTGACCAGCTCTTCTAGTACCCAAACCATTATTCAAACTCAAAACACCTGGGTCATAGGACTTTATTTTTCTATGCCACTAAACCTAGAAGTATTCGATCAAATATTGATAACACTTTCCAGCCATATTTAAAATAATGGCAACAATGAATAAAGTGTGTGAGAAAAAAGACTTACCCATTTCTAAATTATCAGTAGCTGTACTGTATTGTTGTGCTCAGCAAAGAGCAGCAACTAAAATATTTATTTATTTATTTTTAATTTTTGTTACTGCCCCAGCACAGCTGACCATCAGGTGCTCCCTGTACCCTTCCTCTACCTCCAGATCTCCAAAGCTGACTTTTCCCCTGGATGTGATTAGACATTTAAGGCCAGGCAGGGGATTGATGCATGCCAGTGCTGTGTCATCCTGTTGTCATGGAGAATGTTTTGTCTTTATACCCTACCCTTAAACAGATCCCCATACATACAGTTGACAGTGACATCTAGTAAGGACATCTGCTAGTGCATCCCAACTTTTCTGATGAAATAATAAAATGGGCAGATAATAATGATATGAAATTTAACAGTACAACAGTAACAGTAAGTATGGTACATACCTTCGGAAAGGGTAATGTAGAATATCTGTATAGTATCAGTAATGAATTGGTCTGCTCATATACAAAATATAATGATCTTGGGATCCTTATAATTAGTGATCTAAGGTTTGTAGTGCATGTTAGGTCATATGTAAAAACTGCATGGAATAATTGAGACACTATTAAGATGAATTGTTTATAAAGTAGTTTGGTACTGTTACCTCTATATATATATATATATATATATATATATATATATATATATATATATATATATATATATATATATATATATATATATATAAAAAGCATGTTTAGACATACATTTGAATATGGAGGTGTTTTTTGCAGTTACAGCCTTGTTGATATTAAAAAGAAGGGAAAAGTTCAAAAACACTTTACTAAAAGTATTCTTGGTGTTAAAAAGTTTAAAATATGAGGTTGGAGTTAAAATGTTGAATTCAGTCCAGTACTTTTTATAAAGAGGGGGCTTTATGGGGGCATACAGATGTTTGCATAATTACACTGGGTATCTTGCTTGGAGCACATGGAAATTTGATCATAAATAACTATATGCTGTTGACTCTTAATTTAAAAAAGCCAAGAGGTATAGGATGAAAATTCTTGAATAAGTTCTTTCTGAAAGTAAGACAATTAGAATATATATTACTATTTCATAAGAGTATGGATGATTGGCTTGGGGAAATTGTCTTTTTAGACTGTTATATCCTGGAATTTGGCTAGATATGGTTCCTTATGAGGTACCTTAGCTAACCAAGCACTGAAACATATTTTGACCTTCTCAGTTTGTTTGTAAAAAGATGGCACATCAAATGCAGAATTGCTCACATGAATTGCCTGAGGGCCCACTGAAAGAAATGAGCTAGTCCAAGACCACAACCTCTTCTAATTTTAGCAACATTATAGTCAGAGTGATTTGCAAAGAAACATAAGGTGCAACCCAGTAGCAGGATCCAGTACTGCTATTTAGATACCCTTGGGTGCAACTGACTGAATTGTCAAAGGAAATCAAGGTGATTTTTTTTTTTAGATTCTCTTTCCAAGAACCTCCCCTGTTCAGACATGAAATCTCCTAACAATTCAAAATATGAAGAGAATTTAATGGCAAATGGATAAAGGAGATACTATCCAATCCTTTATCACAGCAATGGCCACATAGACTGCTTAATCTTTACCCCATATTCTTTAGTGATGAAATTCATCCTCTTTATTAGGAGTCCAGCACCCAATACCAAGAGTCCCAACACCTCAAAAATGTAAATCCAGGTCTTAATAAAGAGTGAGTTTTGGAAGACACTGTTACAATTTAAAAGCAGGGGTCTATACCCACTTCATCCCATTATATAGAAGTGTTCATGACAAATGGTCAAAAGGCGGTCACAACAAAGTCCACTTTATTGAACAAAACCATTCAAAAAACAAACATATCAAAACAAAAATAAATAAAAACAAGTATTTTGGAAGGGAGGGAGCCTCTTGCAACTCCCACTTGGTGGAATGCATCCCCAGACCCCAGCTAAATTAAAAACACCAACTCCAACATTGCACAATACCAGAGAAAGTGGGAAATTCCCCTATTTCTGGTATTTAGCTCTTGCAAAAATAACAGTCTCCTTATTCTATTCAAAATGCAATCCATTCTGTAAGTTTACTCATAACAGAATGTCATTCAAACAAGTAGAATGTATCTCTCTCTCTCTCTCTCTCTCTATATATATATATATATATATAGGTCTACTTCAAATCGTCCAAACCCCACATCATCAAAGGCAAGACAGTCGAGACAAGAACATCGAAATCCCATTTCAGTGAACTTTTAACAGACACCCAGTGCTAAACTCTTCAGAGTCATGGTCCTTCCAGTAGTTCTCTTCTGGACAAAGCAGATGTGGACCCCTCTTCTGACATCCTTTCTTAAACAGAAGCCCCTCTGTCTTTGTCTGTTCAAGACACATCTCTCTTCTCTTTTAGACAAACCTCACCACAACCTTCAAGTCCTCAAGATGATAGCCTGTCATCCCTTGTTTGCTTCATAGCTAAAGATCTTCTCTTTTAGAAGGAACTTTCTTTGTTTTTCTTCTCTCAGAAGCATTCTACCCAAAAATCTGACAGTGACTAATGTGTTTTTGTATCTGATATCTAATAAAGACATAGACCCATTTACAGTACTTATTCCATTTATCCTTTATCTATCTGATTTTAATTTTGGTCTTAGTTATTCCTCTATCAAAATTAATTTGGTTGTAATATCTAACTTTCATTCTGATCTAGACTCTCCTTTCCTTGCATCTCTTGACATATGTAAGGCCTTCTTGCATGTTACTCAGAACCCTAGTTGTAGACCTTGTACCTCCATAAGACTTTTACTTTCTGCTTGAGAAGGTTACCCCTCACCTTCTGAACAATGTGCCCAAGACTGATATGAAGTCCTGTCCTGGAAAATTGTTTCTGGACATTATTAGATCATATCACACAAGATAATACTTGTGTCACAAGCTTTTTTTCTGTCAAGCCTTATTACGTACTTTCCACAAGAAAAGGGCGGCACTTAGTAAAGAATTAACCGATCCTTCATGCTAGAAGTGATGAAAGAGTAATATATGAAACAGTCAATAAATCTAGTCATCCTTTCTAGTCATCTTTTCTCCCTGAATACTTTAACCATGGTAAATATGTTTTTCTTGCACAGATGAACAGAACAAAATCTTTCCAAAAATATAACTACTTGTTTGTGTTATTTGGTAAATAAAGTTTGGGTAAGAAAGTATGTAATATCACCCTTTCTGTAAGGTTAGCTAACTGTGTTGAATTTTGTCACAATAAACATGAAAAGCATCTTCCTGAACTTCAAGGGTTCGTACCACTAAAGCAATATTGACTCCTGCTGGCCTTTTCCTTAATGTTACTATAAAAGATTCCTGTGTAGCTGCACCTTGTTTTTTCTAAACACCTTTATAAGTAACATTATTTCCAGGTCCAGGTTTCCTTTTGCTGCTACTGTCATTTGCTGTCTGTTCCTATAATATGGCTAACTAGTAGGATTAGTTAGGGATTCTATCCTACAGGTTTATCAAATAACCCTCTATATCTTCAAATGGGTATTGTCAGATGGGCACTGAAATACCATGCTGCCCTTTTAAAGTGGGGGATAATATGGCATACTGACTTTTGCACATGCATGCTGAGTTTTTGAAGCAGAGAGCCAGCACATGACTATAAATGTTAACGGCATTAGTACTTAGTCCTCAGTAATTGACATCAGTGTTTGCCCTTGGTCTCTATGTCTGTTTATAGGTTCATAGGTATACATTAGGCTAACAGCTACTGGGTTATTTATAAGCCTAGCCAAGCATCCCAATTGTATTCTGCAATTATATGTCTCTTAGAGGATGTCCTTCCATTTCACTGTTGCAGTATTTATTACATTAAGGATCCCCTGCCAAGGGCAGCCTGACATCTGAACAGTATACCAAAGCCTTAGGTTGCTTTAAGGTACACCGTATGTCACATGTATGCTCCTCACATAGCGTAGGGCATAAAGGTGACGTTGGGATGTACCTTCCTCAGAATGTCTTTATCGCCAGTCCAAACACCAGCTCTTGATCATTGATCTGATTACCTGTTCCATTGCTGGATCACCAAGCCATTGCAGATAAGTGCCCCATTGGGGTTCTCTTTTACTTATCTTTCTTTATTGTTGGTTGTGGGGTTTCATGTCATCCAAGAAGGGTAAATGCCAGTGTAGGAGATAGATTTCTCATAAAGACCACCATGAACAGCGTCTGTTTTGCCTTGGCGCCTCGCACAACCATATGTCCCGTTCCATCTGTCAGGCCTTTGTACCTAAAACACTTCATAGTAGACTCTCTTCTTTGGTGTTTTATCTTCAAAATCAGCATCTTAAGCTTCTTGCAAAAGACACAGTGGAGGGAACTTGGGAACTTCCTGCTCTTGAGGACAGTGATCAGTGAAGAAGAAGAAGGCCAAGATCCAGAGTTAGAATCTTCTGCTGTTCAGCCTACACTGGACGTCTCTCCAGAGGCAAGTGAATGCCTGGAGTTTCGCCATACTTTATTATTGGATTCCTCTGCCGAGACCGGGTTGGAGGCCAGCTGGGATCTGATTTTAAACATGTCCAAGGAGTTATTGCAGGTCTGTTTTGGACATTCAGGGGGAACCACGGCTGATTATGTCTGAGGGGCCTAAGGGTGTTCCTCAGATATTAGTCAGAGAAGAAGTTCTGACTACCATTATTGAATGCCGTCCTGGGTTAGAGCCTTCCAAATTTTATAAGGTGGGCATCCCATTGAAGAAATAGCAAAAGACTAAGCATGTTACTCCTGCTCCTATGGAGCCACAAAGTGAATGACAGGCCTTCACTCAGGGCTTGTTTAGTGCTTTGATGGCATTGAAACCTCCTCAGGGAGTTTCTGTTCCGTCCATTATTAGCCAGGCGTATTTCATGGTTTGAAAATCCCATCCCCCTTTTATGGGTATTTCTCAACCCCCTTTGGAACAACTTTCCTTCTTTCCAGAGGTGCTTCAGGACCTTTTGACTCAGGGTACTATTCAAGAGGTGCCTGTTTCCTAACAGTGGAGGGGGTTTTACTCCAGGATGTTTCTAGCACTCAGAAAAGAGGGTACTTGGAGACCAATTCTAGATCTCTCTCAACTAAACACTTTTCTGAAGGTGCCCTCCTTTCAGATGTTGTCCCTTCAGACTTTATTCCATCTTTTGCTTCCTCAGGCTTATATGGTGTCTCTGAACCTCAAAGATGCTTATCTCCATTTCCTGTTCCACCCCCTTTTCTGGAAGTTTTTACATTTCTCTGATGCTTCCTGGCATTTTCAGTTCTCTGTTTTGCCCTTTGGCATTTCTGTTTTCCCAAGGGTATTCACCAAATGTCTTGCTCCTGTGATTGCTTTTTGCAGGATTCAGGGAAGTACAGAGAAGGTCAGAAGGAGTTGCATTGTGTCTTTGTGAACTTAGAGGAAGCATATGACAGGGTGTCTAGAGAGGAGTTGTGGTATTGTATGAGGAAGTCAGGAGTGTCAGAGAAGTATGTAAGAGTGGTACAGGATATGTACGAGGGTAGTGTGACAAGAGGTGAGGTCTGCAGTGGGAGTGACGGATGCGTTTAAGGTGGAGGTGGGATTACATCAAGGATCAGCTCTGAGCCATTTCTTACTTGCAGTGGTGATGGATAGGTTGACAGAAGAGATCAGACAGGAGTCCCTGTGGACTTTGATGTTTGCAGATGACATTGTGATCTGTAGTGAGAGCAGGGAACAAGTGGAGACGACCCTGGAGAGGTGGAGATATGATCTAGAGTGAAGAGGAATGAAGGTCAGCAGGGGTAAGACAGAATATATGTGTGAATGAGAGGGAGGATAGAGGAATGGTGAGGATGCAGGGAGTAGAGGTGGATGAGTTTAAATACTTGGGATCAACAGTTCAAAGTAATGGTGAGTGTGGAAGAGAGGTGAAGAAGAGAGTACAGGCAGAATGGAGTGGGTGGAGGAGAGTGTCAGGAGTGATTTGTGACAGATGAGTACCAGCAAGAGTGAAAGGGAAGGTCTACAAGAGGGTAGTGAGACCAGCTCTGTTATATGGGTCGGAGACAGTGGCATTGACAAAATGGCAAGAGTCAAAGCTGGACGTGATGTTAAGATTTGCACTGTGTGTGATGAGGGTGGACAGGATTAGGAATAAGTTTATTAGAGGGTCAGCCCAGGTTGGAAGGTTTGGAGACAAAGCCAGAGAGGCAAGATTACCTTGGTTTGGACATGGGCTGAGGAGGGATGCTGAGTATATTGGGAAAAAGATGCTAAGGATGAAGCTGTCAGGTAACAGGAAAAGAGGAAGGCCTAAGATAAGGTTTACGGATGTGGTGAGTGAGGACATGCAGGTGACTGGTGTGACAGAGCAAGATGCAGAGGACAGGAAGAAATGGAAACAGATGATCCACTGTGTGACCCCTAACGGGAGCAGCCGAAAGAAGAAGAAGAAGAAGGGGATCCACGTATTTCCTTATTTGGACAACCTCCTGTTTCAGGCTTCCTCTCCAGAGATCCTGTTGCAAAATCTTCACTTTGCCATTTCCCTTCTGAAAAGCTTGGGGTTCACAATAAACTTCAAAAAGTCTTTTCTGACCCCTTCTCAAGCCCATGTTTATTTGCGAAGCAGGATACAGACTGTGCCTATGTTGGCAACTCTGCCTCCTCCCAAGGCCTTAACACTAATTTCCTTCTTTCAAACTCTTCTTCCTCTGGCCTGTATAACAGCCAGGGAATTTCTGAGAGCTCTGGGGGTTCATGGCATCCACCATCCCTATGCCCCCACTGGCCAAACTCCATAGGTTCCTGACCCAGAGACTCCCCATGCTCTGGAATAGACTGCCCATACATGTCAAACAGAGCGCCTCTTTGTCCCTCTTCAAAAGGAATCTTGATGATTGGATGGGAGAAAGGAAATTCACCCTGGGGATCACGTCAGTCATCCTGCTAGACAGGGGTCCAGGGAAGTAAATAGTGTGGGAAGAAATAGCCAGGGAATTATTATGGCTAGGCTTGTATAGGCCCTAGGGCCGATAGCCTATTAACAACCTATGAACCTATGAGAAAGTTTCAGTGGTTTCGGAAGTCAATTTGGCTTCAACATGCGCATCCCCTAGAATTTGTAGTTCCTCTTCTACCTTGTCTCAAGAAGGAACTTCAGTGGTGGATCCAGCAGTTGTCCCTAAAACCAGGGCTCCCTTTTCATCCCCCTCTTCCCTCTCAGGAGCTGTTCACAGATGCTTCAGACATGGAATGGGGAGCAGCTTTTGGCTCCCTAAAGGTGCAGGGGGTGTGGTTGCCTCTTCAACAGAAAGAGCACATCATGTCAAAGAGATGAGAACTCTTCTGGTGGCGCTTCAGGCTTTTCTCCCCAGGATCTCTCAAGGTATTTATAAACAATACCACAGTGATTGGGGGGGGGGGCAAGATCTTACCTTCTTTGCAGGTTGGCACTCGTAGTGTGGGATCTTGCTATCCGGTATCAAGTGACTCTTCAGACATTTTACACTCCCTCAGGTCAAAACACTGTGGTAGACACTCTGAGCAGGTCCTTAACCCTTAACTCAATCCCATGAATGGATGTTTCAGAGGGATGTGTTTCTGGACATTGGCCACCAGTGGAGTACTCCTCAAATATATCTATTTGCTTCCCCTCTGAACAGACAACTTCCTTTATTTTCGGCAAAAGTCCCAGGTCCTATGGTTTGTTAGGTAGACACTCTGTCTTTTTCTTGGAAGGGGGTGTTTCTTTACCCTTTCCCTCACCTTCCCCTTATTCTAAAAGTCCTGTTCAAAATTCAACAGGATGCTCTCAAAATCTTGTTGGTGACTCCCTTTTGGCAGAGACAGCATTGGTTCCCTCTTCTTTTGCATTCAGCCAATGGCAGTCATCACAAGATACCTCACAGGGTAGACCTACGCACACAGGACGAGGGATCTCGCATCCATTTCCCACCTGTACACTCTTCAACTGACACTGTAGGTTATAGGATTTTGATTCCACATAAACACTTTTTTTCTGAGGACATACTTAGGGTCCTGCATGAGGCCAGGAAACCCAGTACTAGGAAATCTCACTTATCCAAATAGAAGAGGTTTTCTCTTTGGTGTCTTTCTCATAACCGCCATCCACTGTGGATGTTTCTTTGTGAATTGTTCAGTGCTGGGTTGGCTTATTCTTCTGTTAAGTCCCAATTATCAGCTATCTCTGCTTGTCTGCATTTATCTCCTCCTTTAGCCTCTAGATTTGAAGCATAACAATTCTTTAAAGGCGTCCTTCATATTAGGCCTCCCAGGAAGCCTGTTCCTCCTCTCTGGGATCTTAATTTTGTTTTGGAAAAATTGACTCAGGCTTCTTTTGAGCCTGCAGCTTCAGCTTCCTTGCAACACTGCTTTTGTAAAACTGTACTTTTGTTGGCACTTATTTCTGCCAGATGGGTGTATGAGCTTTAAGCCCTTATGGCTTGTCCTCCTTTTTTTTTCATAAGGACAGGGTGTCCTTGCGTACTAATCCTTCTTTTATGCCCAAGGTGGTGAATGAGTTGTTCCTTAATCAGTCTGTTTTTTTGCCCACTTTTTCCCTGCTCCACAATCTGCTAGTGAGAAGGTGCTGCACACACTGGATGTGCATAAATAACTCAGAATTTTATTTGGATAAGACTAAGACTGTTAGGAAATCTAATCATCCCAGTTTCCTTTCATTCCAGATCCTTAGGATTAGCTGTATCCAACCAAACTACTTCGATCTCAAAAGCTGTTTCTTTTTGTTACTCCTTTCCTGGTAAGAGCTTTTCTTATTCTGTTAATGCCCATTCTGCTAGAGGTGTGGCATCTTCTGGTTCTTTTTTCAAGGATTTGGGTACTAACGCTATTCTAGAGGCAGCTACCTGGACTTCTGTGCATATATTTTCCAAGCACTACAAGTTAGATGGAATCTTCAGAGATGGAGCTGGTTTTGCTAGGACCATCCTTCAAGGCTTTCTGGAAGGGTCTGCTGGTCCTTCCTCCCCCAACTTTCTTCTTGAGTTTTGGCACTCTCCCTCATATAAAGAAAACTGCAACAGTGATATGGAAGGACATAGTACTGTTGTGTAAAATCTTACCATAGTGGCAGTGTCCCTCTCTTCACTGTTGCAGTATTCACTCCTTCCCACCTCCCCCTGGTCCATTGGTCTTCTGGATGTACTGGTTACATCTTTTTTTCCTTGGACTATCATTCCTATTGTGGCTGTCAGTTCTGAGGATGGTACGTCCAGATGTCACCTTTATGGCCTATGCTATGTGAGTAGCATAAGTGTGAAATGCAGCATACCTTAAAGCAACCTAAGGCTTTAGCATACTGACCAGACATCAGGTCACACTTGGCAGGGAATCTCTAATGTAATGAATACTGCAACAGTGAAGAGAAGGTCTTCTACCATTATGGTAACATTTTATACAACTGTACTTTATTTTAAAGGAGTATATGTAAGCTAGGGCAAGATTTATAGGCTGTCTCTGTCCATTAGAGACAGGTGCTAGTCACAAAGTGTATTTCCAATTTCTCATCCTCTGGTCCAGGTATCACTTGAATAGGGTTAGAGATGAGCTTTGCTTCATGTAGATGGGAAGCCTGTTCTAGAGGAACAAATAAATAAATAGGCTTGATCCTTGGGCACAACAAGGTACTTTTCTGACCTCTTAGGGATAGGCTTCATGACATCTGGATCCCTCCAAGCCCAGTGGGAGATGAAGTCCGCAATCTCATCTGCCGGGGACTACCCAAGACGTAGTTGAGCCTGCTCTGGAAGCCTTGAGAGACACTGACTCCTCCGGAGAATGGGGCAGTTTGAGTATTTTACCAAATGAGATCTCACAGGGTGATCTGGGGGACCCTTCCTCTTCATTGAAGTCACTGTCTTCCATCAAAGATTCCTGTGAGGAATCTAAGTGCCTCATTTTGCATGAACACTTCTGAGGAGGCTCCCTGGTGGGATGCTATGGAGAGGACTCAAAAGTGTGAACAGAGTCTTGGATGAGGACTGTCTCTAGGCTAAAATGGGACAGGTTGAGAGGTTCAGGGACCAAAACAGAAAGTTGCAGAGGGGGGTGGAAATGGAAAATGCTCTCTCTCCACTACCTCAAAGGCCAAAGTCATGGGAGAAACAAAGGGCGCCCTGGTAGTAGCCAAAGACATCTGCCCAGGATGGCTCAGAGCTTCACCATGATCCTGCCTCAAAGCAGAGGTTGGAGCCAAGCTGTCCAGTGCTCAGGCCCTGAGAAGATGGGGCCTACAGCATCAGAGTCAAACCCACCCCCCCGGAACTGATGGTGATACTACAGCTCTGAGGTCCCTCCAGCTCTGACAGTGTTGGTGACAACAAGATCAGAGATGTAGTTGGAGTTGATGAAGGCCAGGCCTTCAGATCCAACACAGACAAACTTGGAGCTTTCACATCCCATGTCTCCAAAACTACAGGCCAGATTGGATTAGGACTCATTAGCTGGGTTTGGGCTGTTGCCAGGCTCATGGGTCCAGTGGGAGATGGAGACAGTAAAACTCCCAACTGAATCTGGGCCTGGAGAAACTTTCTCAGCATCCTGTCCACATCTGCTTCAGTTAGGCTCCTAGATTACCTGAGGGATGAAGAGATTGAGGGTGGCCTGGAAGCACTTTGAGAGGTCTCCTGTAAGAAAGGATTATAAGAAAGGAGAATGGATCCTAGATGGTATTGGCTCCAGTTCAAGACAATAAACACACTTTTGGTGGGCAACTGAATTTGGGATCTTATGCCTACAGGAGGTACATTTTTTGAAGTCAGTAGGCTTGCCATACATATTGGAAAGGTTACTCAAAAGAAAGAAGAAAGAAGGCTACCAGCAATGGTATACAAAGGAGAAGAATACCAACAATAGTAACAAAGTTGTAGCCTCAACAGGTAGCACCAAATATAATTGGGGAAACAAGGTAAGCGCAAGGCCTATAAGGTAGAGCATAGAAAGGAAAAATAACTTTATATATGTATATCTATCTATCTATATATATATATATATATATATATATATATATATATATACACATACACACACATATATATATATATATATAGAGAGAGAGAGAGAGAGAAACAGAGAAGCATATAAAAAGCAGAATAGCTTAAAAAGCCATTAAAATACCACAAAAAGCACTTATCTCAAACCACTAATGCCTGAGCTACAGTAAACCATGTCCATACTCTGAAGTGGCAAATGAGATCTGAGAGAATTTAAGCTAAACAGGAGGATTATGGGTAAGGGGAAGGGCTCAAGCTATGGAGCCAAAGTCTTTAGAAGTGGCCGAAGTTGGATCTGAGGTTGGTTCAGAGACCCACTGGTTGAGGAACAGACAAAAAGACAACATCAGATTTAATGGTAAACAGTAACTACAAATTTCTTGAACCAAGACCACTATGAAAAGATGCAGCAAACAGCAATATAATGATTAAGGAATGCATCCTATACAGATAGGCTAGAAACTTTAAATATATAAGTTTTGTTATCTAAAATATATATCCATTTTGTGGGTAAAATGAATAAAATTCAGTATATTTTAATTTGTTGGGTGTAATGATGAAGACACATAACCTTACAAGTGGCAGGTTTAGGTCCATAGGTTACTAGGCTAATGGTCCTAGGGCCTTTACAAGCCTAACCATGTTATACCCATGTTCCCTGACTACAGTGAGTCTATGATCAGTTTAATGCCAGGTCTGTTAAAGAGATACTAGGATCATAAACACATGGAATGCATTTCCAAATAATGTTTACCATTCCACCATAATTTAAATAATCAGGAATGGCTGGCTCACACAGGGCAAAGAAAATGTGAATTGTGGTAGTGGTAAATTCAATGGACTGAGAGCAGACTAACAAGAACCTTGGGTGGACATACTAAGAAAGACTTTCGGTTACCACTTGAATTGTTGGGAGCCACTAGAGTGAGTCCTGAATTGCGGAGACTGGCTGAAAGATCAAACTTACATATACTAAGCCTAGATGCTAAGTCTACATGCCGTTTCTTGGAATATTCCCTTTTCCTCTGTGGCATGGCAGTCTCAGAATTGGTATAATAACTTTAGGGTGGGTGGGGGGTGCAGGGTGAGCTTGCAAAAAGAAGTTATAAGGAGAAGAGCGATTTTTGAGATTCACTGTTCTCTAGGTTTTTGGTCCTTTTTCCAGCTTTTTGGCATTATTAATTTCGAGTGCTGACATATCAATAGGGAGCCAAGATGGTCAGATGAAATGTATGAAACTGTTTAGTGTGCAATCTAAAGGTTTGTGTAGAGGATTATGATCACCCCTGGGTGATGTATGATTACGGTTCTGGACACTGAGACCAAAAAACGATAACGTAAGCCTTATTTTCTAATTATGCAAAAACTGTTAATCTGTTGCCTAGCTTTGCTGCCCACTGCAGTTGATTCATGTGCTTATATTCTGCAAACTATGTCAGGTCTTGTACAAGCGTATTAGTCCTTCTGCCGAATTATTGTTATAACTTCTAAGCTTATTATGTGCAAATACTATTAATCTGGTGCCTAGCTTTTTGTCTGTCGTAATTGATTCATGTACTGATATTCTAAAAGGTATGTCAGCATCCAGTACAAGCATAATTAGCCCTCCTGCTGAATTGTTAATGCTGTTATAAATTTTAAGTTCTTTAAGCACGTGTTTCAGGCTAACGCTTGTACTTCATGTGTTCTTTATTCTGTTTTAAGAGCTCAACCTAGACCTTTAGGATAAATGGCAATTTGTAACAACACTCACAAACTACTGGCAATTGTTGTATCCCAACTAGCCACTGAGCGCTCTTCCCATTTCTTGTTTATATTAGTACTGCTAACCTATAAGTATCTGCTTATATGTGACGAAATTGTGAATTGTTTGTTTCTTGCCTTTGCTTGTTTGTTTTCAAGCATCAGACTGCCTCTGCTCAGTTGTGCTTGTCTATTCCTTTGTTTGTTTTACGCTTTTCACTGCCTCTGCTTAATTGCGACATAGCTATATTGTGTTTTTACTGCCTTTTACTGCATACCCAAGTTACGTTCGTAAAGGACAATGTGTTTACATTAATGTATATAATAGTAACTTTATTTATGGGGGTAAAATGCACGGAGCTATACATCCACACCAAGCAGCTCACTGTTCTTCAGCTTATAATAAGCAAAATCACTGCTTAAGACCCTCGGTCATATTTCCCGCTTAGAACCCAAGACACTTTTTTCTTCTTATCCCACATAGTATGGGCCTACCACCTGGTCTTAACTAGCTGTACAATACCTATCCTTCTCATATGCCCATCTGTTATACCGATATGCAGTCTCTACTGAAGTTATACTTTGCATAACATACCTCTGACTGCTCATATACTTCTCCCAGGCTGCTTCCTACAACCCCTCTTCCTCCCCATTTCACAGTATGCCTAATATTAGCTACAGACATTAGATGGTGCTATTAGCCTCAAAAGTCATCCCTATCTCCATATCTAGCACTACCCTATTCACTACTCCCTAACTACTATCTATCTCCTCTTTTACCTGCTAACCATTCAGTTAACTTTCACTCAGCCTATTGTAGTTTCACATTCTCATGAACAAAGTACTTGTGCCCATTCCATTCCTTACCGTGTCAATGTCATATTAAATATTTACTCCCAAATACCAAGACAGTTGCTCTCTTGGTGTGGTAACTAAGCTCCTTATTGTCAAGTCCTAACAAATATTATAATCAAAGTTTTGGTCAGGACTACCCAATGTGTAAGCTCTGTTCCATGCTGAGGTATTGGTAATATGCACTGTATTTTCCAGGGTGCCATTTTAAGCCATGAATGCATTTGTCTGTTAATATTTTTATAGCTTTCCTGCTACTCCCCTGTCTGATCCTATCATGTGCTTTATTTAGCTGAATATTATCTATTTTAGTATTGTCATATCTAAATATTTGTATCACTGCTTCATTTTTTTCTTTCTTTTCCTCTGTTATTCATTCTCTCTACCCCATTAGGTAAACTACTATAGTTGTGCTCTTCCCTCATATCATCAGATACAGAACCCCCAAGAAAAGTGCAGTTTCTGAGACACCTAGTCATTTGGTGGAAGATTGGACCCATTGGTCCACTGCCTGACCTCTTACAGTGAATGTATGTGTTCTGGTATTTAGCCTAGTGTAACAACTATTTATGTTTTTGGGTCTCTCTATCTGGTTTCCTCCTAGTACATCACCCCTCCTGTCTCCACAGCATCCTCTAGTCTTCTCTGGTCAACTTTCTCTGGGCCTCATCCTTACACCTCCCACTCCCACTAACTGCTAACCCTCTCATAACGTTGGTGCAGCATCTCTGACTACTGTTCCAGCCCTATGCATTACTGTACCCCCCAAAACAGGGCATCTTAATCAAATAAACATCCTATCTCCCTGACTCTATATCTATTCTACTTGCCCTCTCACTTCTTACCTGCTAACACTTACAACTAAAACTCAACTGAAAGGTAACACAGACTCTAAATACTCCACTTTCCTCTCTTCTCTATCACTAACAAACTCTATTTCTCTAACACAACTCAACCTTCAGTTTTTCTCCATTTCAACTTACCTTACTGATTATTTTTCTTTCTTTCAACTCACTAGTGCTGTACAGGTCGACTGGGCAATCCCGCTCCATTCCCCCCCTCGCTCCACTCCCCTACCCCCATTCCCACCCACCCCATATCAGTTACATTTATAGTTGCCATACCCTACCCATACTCCAGTCAAGCAATTCTCACACACTCCAACCAATCATCCCAACCCCACCCAATCAACATACCCAATTAACTAACCCCTACTAATTATCCCACTTCTGAAATAGCAACTCCTCCCCCATTCCTCACAACCTATGCATGTATCTTCTGCATTCATCCTTTTTGTCTATAATGACACCACTGTCTACAACTATATTACTCCTCTCTCTATCTCTTTCAATCCTTCTTCATCTCACAACACTTCATCCCACTCACAGACAGACCACATTCATACTCCCCACAACACTGTATAACCCTAAGCACAAACTGCTACCAACTCTTTATTCAGTTAGTATCACTACACTATCCCAATGTGGGGAGATTCACCCCAACCTAGGACCTACCCCATCAGCCCCCCAATCCCTAAAAATCAACACAACTAACATATAAAGTATTAGAAACAAAATCCCAGAATTCCATGCATAGATATCCAATTCAAGACCTGATATAATTTCTGTAACCGAGACATGGCTAAAACCATATATAAAAGACACTGAATTCCTCCCTCCAGGTTTCTCCTGCCTAAGATCAGACAAACCCCACAAGAATGGGGAAGGAGTTGCACTCCTCTACCCTAACTCCCTTACCATCATCCCCTACTCAAACCCTATTCCACAGTGCTCCACAGCTGAACTCACCATAGCTTATCTAAAAATGAATTAATTCAAAAGTCTCTGCTTGATTGCCCTATACATCCCACCTGGTAATAATATCCCTATACTAGAAGAAATATTAGCCTGGACCTCAAACAATATCCATAATGAAACAATAATTTTAGGTGACGTTAACATCAATTGGCTAGTTCACTTGACTACCTCTCCTAATGCATCCATCAGTCTCTATACCTACACTCAGCTCATCACTAGCATAACCCTACCAAGAAATAACAATGTCTCCATCCTTGACTGGATTTTAGTTTCTGACCCTAACAAAGTTTCTTCAGCAGGAACCCTCTCCTGTAATATTAGTGACCATCAGCCTGCTTACATAACATGCAACACACCACAGCCCTAAACCACCACCAATATAAACCTACCGGAAAGTTAGCAAACTTCAACCTAACAGACTTCAGTGAAACACTGATTAAAATTAACTGGAGTACTCTGAAATCCCTACCCTTGGACAAAGCTATTGAATTATTCAATTCAACATTCCTAAGCATCCTCAATTGAATGGCTGCCCTTTGAAACAAGAGAATAAAAACAAATCATGCAATTTGGCTTTCTAGAGAAACCAAACAACTCATGACCAAAAGAGAGAGAACATGGAAAAAATGGCAGAAAAGTAAAAACCCCAGGGAACTCTAGCTCTTTAAACAGCTCTACAACCAAGTAAAACATCTAGTCATTAAAGATAAAAAACAACACTACCTTCATCTCCAAAATGACTGTAACCATAACCCAAAATATTCTGGAACTCAGTTTCTACTCTACTAAACCCTTTCACCAAAAGCAACACCTGCACAAATCCTGACAAAACTCCTGCTGAACTTACTTCACATTTCAATTACTACTTCTTAGAGATGATATCCAAACTATCTGCCTCCTTTCCTCAAACTACTCATAACAACAACCCAGTAAATCATTACTCATCAACAAAATCTTCTCCCCAGCCATTTACTATCTCTCCTATTCCTACTTCCACCATAACTAAGCTCTTACTAAAACTCAAACATGGTAGTACTGCCCCAGATAACTTACCCCCTGAGTACCTACAAATGTCAGCCAAATCTATCAGCTACTCCATCAGTATTATCATAAACAGATCTATTCATGAATCCTATGTACCCTCCATCTAGAAAAAAACCTACATCATATCCTTACATAAAGGTGGCAACAACACAGAATTCTCAAATTTCCGCCCTATTGCCAAACTATCCCCCATCTCTAAAATAATGGAAAAATTCATTCAGACTCAACTTATGAACTTTCTACTCCAAAACCAACTGATAGTCACCACTCAACATGGGTTTTGACCTGTTCACAGCACTATAACTGCTCTCCTATCCTTTTAGTACTATGTGCAGTCTACTTCATTCATTTATTTTATATTAAATACTATAATCAGGAGTTGTTCATCCAGATTTTGCTATTTATGTTTATGAAATTGTAACTGTATTAGCAGTTGTAGTGTTAAATACAATTTACTCCATGGATTTTTATTTGTATATTAAATAGTTATAACCAGGAACTATATTAGAACCTTTTTCTTTTATACTTTGTATAACTGGAGAGTCAGCAAGTTAGTCTTACTTCTGCTGCCTTGGTATACATAGGTGGTGTAACAACTGCCTGATGCTTACAGTGAATGAATTATTTCTTATCTCAACACTATTTGTGAGAGATGCAAGTGCTTAACTAAAGTGAAGACCACCTTCTCACATTCTGTGAGCAACACAGGCTAACAGTGTATTCCACACAAACTCGAGTCTAAATTATTGTGTGCTGAGGATATCAAGAAGTCCACCAAGAACCATTAAAAATAGTATCCACCATAAACAAAGCACTCCAACACATACTGGTACAACCACAGCTAAGAACCACCGCAAGTCCATCCAGTACATGAATAAACTCTGCACACACAAATAAAATATACTAGTTTGTCCAAAAGAGTGAGCTATCAAACAAATGGGGTTCTACTTCTTGTTCTTCTGATGATAAAACTCAGAGAGACTATGCCAGCAAAATCTTTTTCCAATGTTTCAAAGGAAAATGCTTGTAGATGAATAGTAACTACACTTCTTTTTTTAAATTGTACTTAAGGTTTTTGGATGATATATTTGTTATATGGAGTGGTGGTTATGATTCCCTTGTGGATTATTTTGAATTTTCAAAATCTACCACAACATTTCTTGATTTCACATTTCAGAGAAAAGCACATGAGTTGACTAGAGGGACCAAGGAGTATGCTGGAAATGAAGTTAAGACTGGAGTTGAGAGATGGAGATCAACAGGAAGAAAACCAGCAACTCAGAAATTAATGAATAAATGTGGGATTACTAAGCATCAGTCACATTTGTGAAATAAGGCAGAAAAAGAAAACCTGGAACTATTGGAATTGTTTGACTTTGTTAATCTTGTAGGGGACAGCAAAGTATATACCCTACTTCATGTCATTAATATTTGGAAGAACATGAAGAGAAGGGGAAGAGGAAGGAAAGACGTAACTGTAAGTAAAATGATTTTTGTTATTAACAGTATTTTTCTAAAACATGACATGTACTGCATTGTCATAGTAGTAAAGTTTTTCAGTTATTTTTGGAGAAATGTAGGCACTACAATGTAAAAAGAGAAGAAAGCCTAGAGAAGAGGACATGATATACGTAATATTTGTATGCTTTTTCTTACTTTTACATAGGGGAATAATTGTATTAAGGCTCTTGTCTTGATCTAACAAATTTTAAGTAGAAGCAAGTAAATAAAAGAACACTGAATATAATAAGTTTTTCTTTAGCAAATAAATTCTCACAACATGAGAACCTTGTAGCTGAAGGCAAATATGTATCTGGTTCTTATGTTTCTATGGAGACAAGCTGATAAAGGCAATATAAAAGTATACTTTTTACTTCAAAGTCTATAAGATAATGTTTTCTGATAACATTCAAGTTGTTTTCTACATCTGAGAGAGGTATAAAGATAAGACTATGGCATCACTTAATTTAAGTAGAAGCATAGGCTATAGCATGCATATTGGCATGCATAACCTTTATTATAAGTCAATTCAAGCCCATGAGTGTAGCTGTCAATCTGGGACAATTGTTATTATTAGGAGTGTTACAGTTCATTATTTAAAGATGTACATAGTTTTGTGTATTTGTATTAAGTTAGTAAGTTAAGGGGGTGTTCTTGGGTATTTATTTTTGTTTGAGGGTTTCATTAAAACAAAACTTCTTGTAAGATGTGACATAGGTTCAAACCGATATGACAAGAAGAAGCTGTATAAAAGATCAACCTGCCAAACATTAGTGTATGCATACAACACAAAAGCTGAAACTAGACATTAAAAAGCTGTTATACATAATAGGTGGAAAATTAGAATAATGACTTCTTTTCATAAAGGCAACACTTTCCATATTATCTTTTAATGTGAATGGGCTCACAGGTATATATAAAATAGAAAGAGGAGTGAACTATATTAAAAATTCAGAGTGCAGATAGTAATGCTACAGCAGACACATTTGGAAAGAACTTAGCATGTGTCATTTGATAAAGAAAAAAGGTTTCACTATGGTTATTCAGTGGAATATCTGGGACAAAGGATAAAGGGAAGTACTTATATCAATTGCTAGAGAAGCTCCAATAGTAGCAGAAGAGGGATAAAAAGATAATAGTAGATTTATAAAACTCAAACAAAAATGTCCAGTAGAAGAAAAAGGAAGCTTTCTAACAATTATTCTGAGACACCTATCCCTTAGTCTACATTTGATGTGCATTTTGATTGTAGTTACTTGGGGTTATATATCCCCCTGAATTGCTCTGTTATATGTGTCTGAGTGAAGTTGTTGCGTATATCTACGAAGGATTTGTAAAATATTTTCTAAGGACTTCAGTGTTCACCATGGTAGATTCACCTTTTGAACCTGATATGGGGGGGACCATTATGCATCCCATTGACGAATGTTATTATTTATTTCAATTCATTTATCCAATTTAATATTCATAATTTTTGCACTCCATAGATGGTTTCCTTTATATTTCTCTTGTCCGGTTAGCCCATTTACAAGTACTAAGACTCAGTATTTTGAATGTCCTTCTTTATTAAACCACCCTGTGTATACCAGAAGGGATGGTTTGGTCCGTCTTGATTCCACTTGAATCGGCGAACGCAATATATGATCTGTGTTCATACATAAATAATTTACCCGCTGACAGTTTTTTGTCTTTAGACTGGGCTCATAGGTGGAATTTTGACGAATCCACTCTAGGTGGATTTTACTATATGCTAATTTTATCTGTTTTTCCGAGCTGGACCCTTTGTTGTGGATTGTAATGCGTCTGGGTCAGCATTGAATGTTTTGTATAGCAGAAAGACGTGGTGTGGGGTGATAAAGTAAGGATAACTTGTGTTTAAGCGGTCTTTCACCTATGTCTAGTGAGTAACATTTACAATAAAACTTCTCTAAATGTTTTAAATGTAAGGAATTTAGGTACATTATCCAGGCTAAGTGTAAGTTTCTTTTGATAACATTTGAACGGCGCAGTTCTCAAGGCGCTGTATACATCTTGAATGAGTTTTATTCAGTTGAGCCATTGGAATATATGTTTCATTTGCTTTTAACCTGATTTTCTGGTGCTTTTAATGTCATTGTTTATCATTTGCTTCTTATGATTTACTGGTGACTATATCTCACTGTGAATATGTTTATCTTTGTATATTTTTGTATATATATTCTTAGAGTTGACAGTGATAGGATGTTCAGTGACATTCAGTATTTCAACAGTAAGTGAGATGAATGAAGGGTGGGGTTTCTTGTGGTATTTAATTATTTAATCATTTAATTGTCTAATTAGTTAAGCACAGCTAAGATAGGGCACAACTAGTCATGTGCTGTTCCTACATGAGTATTTTAGTGTGTGCTTTTACATTTATTGTGCTTTTGTGTCTGAAGAAGTCTGGACTGTGCCTGGACGAAAAGTGTGTGTATTAAAAAAGCAGCTTAAGGCATCAACAGTTTGCAGCTTCCTTTTTCTTCTACCGGACTTTTTTTTTACTTTTAGTAGTTTGAATAGTAGATTTGTAGTAGTAAGGGGCTACTGGCAAGGGAAGAAGGTCATGCTGGCATGTATCTATATTCCACCTAAAACTGCTACAATGGAGCTTAAGAAAAATCTGGGAAAAGTAGTCAGCTTTCAGCAAGGAATATTACTTATAGGTGGAGACTAGAATTTGATTTGCAGCAATTAAATGTATCTATGGGTCCTAGAAATGAAAATTTAACAAAAGAGGTATTAGAAATATTTCAGAAAATTTATGAAAATCTGTATAAAGTAGAGAAATGTAGAGATAAAACATTTCAAATGAAAATGTTTATAAAAGAATTAAGTATGCCAAGGTTAGATGTAGATGAGGCTCAATTATTGAGTTAGGATAGGAAGAGATGAGATAAAAATGGTGATGTATAACTAATCTTCAGGATAGTCTCCAGGAATAGATGGCATTCCTGTGTAAGTTTAGATGCTAAGAGGGAAGAAAGTGATAAGGATCTGGAAAACTTTGTTTAACTTTATCTTAAAAGGAACTGAAGTGCCAACATCCTGGAAGAAAGCTTTCATATAAGCCTATTTCAATTCTAAACCATCATTATAAAGTGCTTAGATCTATAATGGCTAGAAAAAATGCAAAGGTGATGCCAAATTGATAGATATGGATCAATGTGGTTTTGTGGAGGGGAGGCAAACATTTGATAACATTAATAGAACAATAATGATCCAGAGTGAAGCAGAATGTAAGAAAATACCACTGTTGGTAGGTCTTGATGCAGAGAAAGCATTCGTTAGAGTAAGCTGGGATTTTATGAGTGGGGAAATGGAAAAATTTGCATTCTCTGATAAAATAGTAAGTTTAATTAGGAGGATATATGAAGGATCAGAGGCAAACATTAAAGTGGGGTGTTCCACTCTGCAAACATCTGAAGTCATCTAAAGCCATCCTTAGAAAGATAAATGAAATTAAGTTTTGTTTTGCACTCGATTTAATTGTTTTCATTATACTGTGAAAGATTTCTGTACTATTTATTGTTTTCTGCACTTCTTTAAAGTTTAATATTTACATTTTTTAAGGGTTGTTGTTATACATTTAAATACATTGTATCCAGTGATTTTTAGAGTCTATATTACATTGTCGACCGCTTAGGTTGTCGAATGCATAAATGTCGACAACTTAAAATCGCGAACAGCCATTTCCACACAGGGAAACAATGCCATTGGCCAAAATGGAAAAAAAAAAAATTAAACAGAAATCAAGTGGGGGCTATGTCCCCCCACCCTCCAACTAAATATACCAACTCCAAGATCGCTCTACATTGTAAACAGGGCAAAATCCACGTAATGGCCAAGTTACTTGTTTCCCTGTGTGGAAACGGCCATTCGCGATTTTAAGTTGTCAACGTTTAGGCGTTCCAAAACAAACTGTAGAACTACTATAAAACAAAAAAATAGCCAAGTTTAAAAGGCACAAAAAATTATTTAATGTGACAGTAAGTGCTTTCGTGGGCACACATACACCCACTTTTTCAGACTGTTCAACAAAACTAATACACCACATTTAAATAGCTAACAAACTAAGCACATAATGGTCAGGTGTTTAAAAGGGTCCAGTGGGACTTAGAAAACAATCAAACAACATATAATTAAAATACAGCTTATAAAATGTTTAAATACAGATAAAGTATAAAATCTGAAATTACCAAGAAACTGTATGTCCCTAAACTACATTAGTTTATACAAAATGCACATTCTAAAAGTAAAAATAACATTCTAAGAGGATCAAAGTCAACACTCTTATGGTAGGAGAGAGCTGATTTCACTCATCTGAACTGGAACTTGCTGGGAGAAACTCATTGTGTGCTCACAAGATTGGCCTTAGGGCATAGTCAATGTAAAACTTGCTTTTTTCTGATTGTATGTAAGACTCGTATTTGCATGAGTCTTGGCTCAATTATCCAGAACTGCTCATCATTTGGCGATGACGCCAGAGACTTTGAGAGATTTTGCATACATCTGAAGCAATCTTGGCAAGACAAATGAAATTTTGTGTCATTTTCCACTTGTTTTAGTTGTTTTCATTATATCGTGAATGATTTCTGTGCTATATTTTTTTTTCTGCACTTCTTTAAAGTTTAAAAGTTGCATTTTCTAAGTGCTGTAAAGGCTGCTGTCCTGCATTTAATTACATTGTATCCAGTGATTTTTGACTAGTACTAAGGCATCTGTTTCTGGTTCCTTAACACTAGGGTTCCAAACCAGTCACTTTACATTAAGAGGGTCAAAATCTGTACTCTTATGGCAGGAGAAGACTGATTTTACTTATCTGAGCTGGGAATTGCTGGTAAAAAGCTCATTGTGTGCTTACCTTACTGGCCTAGAGGCATAGTTAAATTGCCTTTCTCTGATCATATATAAACCTCCCTATAAAAATTACCTCAGAAGTTTACCAAATTTCTGCACTACTCACAGGGCAGCTAGTTTGCGTGGTCAGTAGCATAAACACATTTAGTCAAGACTATTATGGTCTACATTACATTATTACAGCACACAGGACTATCACTGCTCTAAGAGCATCTGGTTTGGGTGCTGGGTAGCTTCACTGGATAGGTTAGCTGTAGATTACCTTGAAGTAAGCACCCATCCCTCATCTGGTTACAAACACCCTTCACTCTTAATCCTTGCAAAGTACACATTAGGACCTGCAACCATGGATGGGCACATTTCTGCATCCAGCTTGGTGGACGTGGGCATCCTGAGACAATATAGCATTTGCCTCATGTACACTGGCAACCACTTAATTCTCAGACAAACAAACAGGTTCATAGAAGGTTACTGGGCTAATGGCTCTAGACTCCTTACAAGCCTAATCATATTTATCTCGAGTTGCCACAATTGTTGGCAGTTAGTTTAGTGAAGTTCAGAGAGGTTAGGGTCTATGGTAGCTAATATCGACTTCCTTTGTCCAGGAGGGACATGTGCACCACACCAGGAGTGAATCTGTGGTCACCTATCCATTGATCTAGGTTGCATTTGAAGAGGGTCAGGGAGGTGCTTTCTTTCATATGAATTGGAAGCTTGCTCCAGAGAAGTGGCAGTCTCTGGGAGATGTATCTATCTCTCCAGCATGACATGTTCATGTCAGAGGCTAGGTTAACATCTATGGAGTGAATTACACTTGTACAGTTTGATTTATGAATGTGTAGCATTTCCATCAGGACCAGGTCAGAGACTGCCCTGTAAGCCAGGCACAGGTCACTCCCTAGCAACCTGTAGGAGATAGAATGCAGTGACAGGGCTTTCAGTCTTTCCACGTAAGACTAAGACTTGTTTTATGTGTCCTGTAATTTCTTGGTGAGAAACTTCTGTGGTCTGTCCAATTGTTGCAGGTGTCTGTTGAGGTACATGCAAAAAGGAGCATTGTACTCAGTTATTGGTCTGATGAGGGCTGAGTATAATGGAATTATAACATCCTTAGATGGAATGCCTTTACTTATAAGATACACCACACAGAAGTATTTCTTTACTACTGTGGATACGTGGTGGTCAAAGTTCAGACTGTTAGCAAATTAAGTACCCAGATCATGTACCACTAGGTCTACACTTACGGGGGTGCTGTCTATAATGTAATTAGCAGGGATGTCAGCTTTCCCAAAGGAAATTATAATGCAATTTTTTGCATTTAGCTTTAATCCTTGGCTGTGGAACCAATCATTTGTATGTGTTAACCCTGTCTGCAGTATATTACATCATTGGGGGACTCAGTGATTGCTCCAAGTTTGTAATCATCAGCAAACTTGGTCATCTACAGGCTGTCCAAGTTTGCCTGGACTTATAAGAAATAAATTCCAAACAGTAAGGGGCCAACACAGAAGCCTGTGGTATGCCACTGGCAGCTGGTCTTTTGCTAGAGGTGAAGTTACCCACTTTGACAGAATGTGTCCTGTCAGTGAGCCAGTTGGCTACCCATCTGGTAATGAAGGAGTTAATTCCCAGATGGAAGAGTTTCTCTATAGTACCTGAGTGGGGATTGCATCAAATGCCTTGGCTAGGTCAAAATAGGTGGTATGCACTGTCTTTCCCTCATTCAGGGCCTTGCTGACTTTTTCAACCATGTTTAACAGGCATTATCAATCTTTAACAAATCCAAACTGGGTTGGGTCCAGAGTTTAGAGATCACCTTTGTCCTTGTTAATAAGGTCCACAATGATTCTTTCCATGGTCTTGAAGGTGAAGCTAATCAAGCTTTTGGGCCTATAATTCCTGGCATCAGTTGATGGTCCCCCTTTAACAGAAAGATTACTGTTGCTGTCCTCCATTCTGCCAGAACATAGCCAGTTTGGTGGCTGTGGTTAAATAGGGATCCAAGCGGGTCTGGTAGCTCATATTTTAAGCTGTTTAAAAGGCAACCTGGAATGTAGTCTGGTCTCATTGATGCCATATTTTTGGCCTTGGAGACTGCCAAAATGACCTGCTTCTTAAGATAATAGGTGGAGGAATGATGGCAGGTATACTTTGGGGATGACTTGAGGGGATGGGGGTGAAGTTTACTCCAAATCTGTCAGCTAGCAGTTTGATTAGCTATTACCTCTGGTTGAGTATGGGTGGTGCCATCCACAGTCAGTTCAGTGCGTAGCGTATTCCCTTTTAGATTTCAGATGTAGTTAAAGAATGCCTTGTGATTATCCTTAGCTGGGTAGGCTGTTTTTGCTTTTGTAATTAGATTTGGAGGACTTGACAAAACTTCTCATTTGTTTGTTTAAGCTAGTGAGGGATTTCTTGCTCTGCTGAGCCACTTCCCTTTTGTTCTTGGATATTAGTTTCTTTCTCTTGTATAGTGCGTTTATACTTGGGGTCTACCATGGTGGCTTGCTTTTTCAGCAGGACCTGGTTTTAATCTGGTCAGATACAGCTGATTTTTTGCAACTGCTTAAGTGGTTATACAGGTTATTGGTGTGCACATCTGCTGGCAGTCCGTGTTGTCTGCATTTGAGGGGGCTTTGAAACTTCTTATACCATCACTTAATAGGAGGTAATTTGTCTTTGAAAAATTCTTAAGCATTTTTGAGCTCTATGGGGTATCTGGTCTTATAATCACATTGAATGAGATTGATTTATGGTTGGTTCTTACCAGGGAGGGCATCACATGGGGGGTGCAATGCTCTCCATGTTGGTCAGTACCATGACCAGGACATTTGAGCCTCTTGTGGGTGTGCTGACTAGCTGTTCCAGAACATTTGCATTAACTAAGTCCAAGAACGTCTGAGCCAGCATGTCTGTGGTTGTGTATTTTTCCCAGTTGATGGTAGGATAATTAAAATCACCCATGAGTAAGGTGTTGAGCTGTATGGCAAGTGACTCCAGTAAGTCCAGGTATGTGGTATGCTTTTCCTGTTTCATGGTGGGGGACATATAGCTAGCTATGATGTGGTAGTGGGCTTTGCCTATAGTTAATTGGATGTAGAGTAGCTCAAGAGAGTTGTAGAATATGAACGGCCAAAGTATGTGTTTAAGGAAATTGAGTATGTGACAATCTGCATGTATTAAGATGGACTTTGTACTGGGAACTCTGAATAAACTGTGAATAGTGGAAAAGCACTAAAAAAAACAAGAGCCTGCTTGAAAGCAGGAAATGTGCCTTATATGGAAGTGCATCCGATTTTCTTTTTCTGCCTAGAGATGTAGTAATGTGAACTGCTTTAAGCTTATGGGTAAACCACTGATTGGCTAATTGTCTTTTGTACTAATTTAATTGGTCTAGTTCATATTTTTGTACTGTCAGCAGTATTACCAGCATATAAGCTTATGCATTCCTTTGTTCAGGGAGTCTCCCTGGTATTTTCCATGAGGCTCCCACACATGTGTAATAAATACCACTGAAAGAGAGGTAGAATTGTCTTGTCTTCATTTAAGGTAAAATGCTAAATGCAACAATTGGTGCCGTTTACTCGGATCTGAATTGACAACAGCGGCGGCAGTTGGGGATTGAACAAAACGCTGCTAGTGAAAGGGCCCATGACAGAATTTTCTGTTCTGGTGGTGTTTCTTTCATTTCCTGTCCTCGCCTGCTTTAAAATTTGGTATTGACAACTTTATAGAAATGTAATAATTCCTCTCATTCAGTTGTTTTGAGGTAAGTGGCATGCATTTTTTTATGCTGTTGATTGTGCAGTGTGAGAGCGGGTTAAAACAAAAAACTGGCGACTTAAAAGTGAAATGAGATACGAGAGTGGGGAAAACAACGTTTACAAAATGTCACAGCTAAATCTGTAAAATACAGTATAGCTTATTGTGTGAAAATGGGAGCGAATGTGGGAACCATAAAGGAGCCAGAAAGAGGTACACCAGCTGGTTATATGTATTTTCGTGTGTCCCGGGACAGTTGTATGTGTGTAAGTCAGTGGGTGCCCTCACTAAGGGTGATGGTAAACTTGCCTTTCAAGAAAATGGTAGTTTTAATAAAAATATTTTGCTTAATCTCCAAGGAAAGTTAAGGAAAAAAGGGAGAAAAATACTAGGGTTGTGCTGGGCAGCATTTAATGATTGGATGACAGAGGCGAAAGAAAGAGAAAAAGATTTGGTTATTAGTAGTCTAAAAGATAATCAGCAGAAATTAAAAGAGCAAATAAGGAAATTACAACCCATTGCTAGTAATTTAGATGTAATAAATGGTAAATGCTTGAAGGACCCACCCTTTAAGGGGCTTTATCCTGTAAAGGAATTAGCTAAATTGCAAATAACTGAATTGTCAGAGGAAGCCATTACCAAATTACTACCACCTATCTGTACTAATCCAGCTAAGTTCCAACATGTGCTTGCAGGGCATATTTGTTTACAAAATCCTACAATAGAAGAAGTCAGGGCAGTTCTTCAGTATGCCATACCGGCTGATCTGATGAAACGAATTTGGGACCATGCTAATGTCCCTACTCCAATTCGAAAATAAGATGCACAAGAAGATAATGGGTTTGAAGCGGTCAGACAGCGTATAGTAGAAGCTATTACAGTAATAGTCCCACCCACACCCAACTGGTCCAAAATCAAGTCAGTTCTTCAAAAAGAAGATGAACCTGTGAACGAGTATTTAAATCATCTCACTGAAACCTTTGAGGCTTATTCCGGTTACCCAGAACCCACTGAAGGGCAGGCACAGAGTGGATTGTCGGCTACCTTCATAGATGGGTTATGCCCACAAGTACGGGATAAGCTAAAGGAAGTATGTTTAAGCTGGCCTAGTCTTGGATTGCATGAATTAGTCACACAAGTGGAATATCTCTCCGACCACTTAGCACAGGAAAAAAAGGACTTACAGGAAAAATTGAAAAGATGATTGTACGCTTGAAAACTGGCAAAGGAGGGTCGAAAAGAGCCAGCTGAACACCAAAAGGCAACCTGGAATGTAGTCTGGTCTCATTGATGCCATATTTTTGGCCTTGGAGACTGCCAAAATGACCTGCTTCTTAAGATAATAGGCTGAGGAATGATGGCAGGTATACTTTGGGGATGACTTGAGGGGATGGGGGTGAAGTTTACTCCAAATCTGTCAGCTAGCAGTTTGATTAGCTATTACCTCTGGTTGAGTATGGGTGGTGCCATCCACAGTCAGTTCAGTGCGTAGCGTATTCCCTTTTAGATTTCAGATGTAGTTAAAGAATGCCTTGTGATTATCCTTAGCTGGGTAGGCTGTTTTTGCTTTTGTAATTAGATTTGGAGGACTTGACAAAACTTCTCATTTGTTTGTTTAAGCTAGTGAGGGATTTCTTGCTCTGCTGAGCCACTTCCCTTTTGTTCTTGGACATTAGTTTCTTTCTCTTGTATAGTGTGTTTATACTCGGGGTCTACCAGGGTGGCTTGCTTTTTCAGCAGGACCTGGTTTTAATCTGGTCAGATACAGCTGATTTTTTGCAACTGCTTAAGTGGTTATACAGGGTATTGGTGTACACATCTGCTGGCAGTCCGTGTTGTCTGCATTTGAGGGGGCTTTGAAACTTCTTATACCATCACTTAGTAGGAGGTAATTTGTCTTTGAAAAATTCTTAAGCATTTTTGAGCTCTATGGGGTATCTGGTCTTATAATCACATTGAATGAGATTGATTTATGGTTGGTTCTTACCAGGGAGGGCATCACATGGGAGGTGCAATGCTCTCCATGTTAGTCAGTACCATGACCAGGACATTTGAGCCTCTTGTGGGTGTGCTGACTAGCTGTTCCAGAACATTTGCATTAACTAAGTCCAAGAACGTCTGAGCCAGCATGTCTGTGGTTGTGTATTTTTCCCAGTTGATGGCAGGATAATTAAAATCACACATGAGTAAGGTGTTGAGCTGTATGGCAAGTGACTCAAGTAAGTCCAGGTATGTGGTATGCTTTTCCTGTTTCATGGTGGGGGACCTATAGCTAGCTATGATGTGGTAGTGGGCTTTGCCTATAGTTAATTGGATGTAGAGTAGCTCAAGAGAGTTGTAGAATATGAACGGCCAAAGTATGTGTTTAAGGAAATTGAGTACGTGACAATCTGCATGCATTAAGATGGACTTTGTACTGCGAACTCTGAATAAACTGTGAATAGTGGAAAAGTACTGAAAAACAAGAGCCTGCTTGAAAGCAGAAAATGTGCCTTATATGGAAGCACATCCGATTTTCTTTTTCTGACTAGAGATGTAGTAATGTGAACTGCTTTAAGCCTATGGGTAAACCACTGTCAGCAGTATTACCAGCATATAAGCTTATGCATTCCTTTGTTTGGGGAGTCTCCCTGGTACTTTCCATGAGGCTCCCACACTTGTGTAATAAATACCACTGAAAGAGAGGAAGAATTGTATTGTCTTCATTTAAGGTAAAATGCTAAATGCAACAGAGTCATACTTTTTGACAAGTCTTGAGGTGTGTTTACACTTAATGAAGATTGATACACCTCCTCCTTTGGTTCTTTCAGGCTCAGTTTGTGGTCTGGACGTATGGAATGCACTGTAGCCCTGCACAGCCAGGGTGCTTCCCGCACCTTTGAAACATTTCTTGGTGACTAAACAGATGTTAGCATCTTCCAAGGTGAGGAATGCTGGCGACTTAAAAGTGAAATGAGATACGAGAGTGGGGAAAACGACATTTACAAAATGTCACAGTATAGCTTATTGTGTGAAAATGGGAGCGAATGTGGGAACCATAAAGGAGCCAGAAAGAGGTACACCAGCTGGTTATATGTATTTTCGTGTATCCTGGGACAGTTGTATGTTTGTAAGTCAGTGGGTCGCCCTCACTAAGGGTGATGGTAAACTCACCTTTCCAGAAAATGGTAGTTTTAATAAAAATATTTTGCTTAATCTCCAAGGAAAGTTAAGGAAAAAGGGAGAAGAATACCAGGGTTGTGCTGGGCAGCATTTAATGATTGGATGACAGAGGCGAAAGAAAGAGAAAAAGATTTGGTTATTAGTAGTCTAAAAGATAATCAGCAAAAATTAAAAGAGCAAATAAGGGAATTACAACACATTGCTAGTAATTTAGATGTAATAAATGGTAAATGCTTGAAGGACCCACCCTTTAAGGGGCTTTATCCTGTAAAGGAATTAGCTAAATTGCAAAAAACTGAATTGTCAGAGGACGATAATGCCTGGCTTCCCCCACCACTGACTGCACCACTGATTGCACCCCCACAGTATCAGCCCCCCCTCGCTCAACAAGGAGCCAAAACAAAGCAGCCAGATTTCACCACTAAAGATTCCACCACTAGAGAGAGAGAGCACAAGCTGCGGACAATCAGTCTAGTGAATCTGATCTGGAAACAAGCGATAAAAAAGAGGGACCAAGAACTCATAGTAAGACTCATAAGGAAGCAAAAGCTGTAATGTACTTTAAATCTAAACCCTATTATAAAGGAAAAGGGAAGTGATATTTACACCGACGAAGGCATTTTGGCCAGTTCCCCGCTATAATTGAGTTCACTGCTTAAAATCCGCTTTATGCGGTATGCGCGATAGCGCAGCCGTTAAACTTGGTTAAACTTTTTCTGGCTCCGCCAAGTCTGCTCTTCAATTTTTCCCTTAGAACTGTTCTACTTGCAATCTAAACAGCCTATACTCTATCTGAAAAGCTCAGCACTTGCTCCTAAAGCATTTTGTATACAGGTAAAGCACTCTTAAACAAACAAAAGTACTTCATTCACCTAAATTCTGTTGAGTACCCATTTCCCTATAGGTCCTTTCTGACTCAGTTACACAGCAATCTTTTTCACTATTTCTAGCATGTCAAAGGGTCAGTTGCTAGCGTCCTCTCCTGTTCAGCTGGTGAATCTGGGAATCTTGAGGCAATGTTACAATTGCCTCATGTACACAGACAACCCTCTCCTCCTCCCAACAAATACAAATATATGCGAGAGATGCAACTATATAGCCAAAC
Organism: Protopterus annectens; assembly: GCF_019279795.1. Lineage (NCBI taxonomy): Eukaryota > Metazoa > Chordata > Ceratodontiformes > Protopteridae > Protopterus > Protopterus annectens. The sequence goes on along the minus strand of NC_056745.1, from coordinate 1,393,662,681 downwards.
TGGAGGCTGAGTTCTCTCAATTCAGTACTGGCAAGACCAGTCAGGAGGAGAAGGTAACCACGCACACTGCAAACCCAGTCTCACATAGAACTATCACAACTGCAAACCAAACACATAAACATACTCGGAGGCGCTGATTAAAAATCTACCAAAACAACAGAGGCCTCCAAAGCAGACACCCAAGCAACCACCACCTCAAGACATAGCAAATGCAACACATAGTTCACAAAGTCAGTGTGCTAAACAGTCACAGCCCTTAAGGCCAAACAACATGCCAGACACACTTGTAATAGGTGACTCCATAGTCAGGCACACTGACGTCCCGCTCACCAGACTGAACAAGGAGAGGGTCACAGTAAGCTGCCTGTCGGGAGCTAGAATCCGCCACATAACACAAGCACTCAGGTCACTCCACAGCAAGTACAAATATGACTCAGTCATTGTACATGCAGGTGTAAACGACCTGAGACGCACCTCCCTGGACTACATGAAAAGAGACATAGAGGAGCTCTCTGATTATGTAGCCCAGGCTGGTATGACCCTGACCCTGAGCAGCATCTACCCTCACCAAGAATGATGCCACAGTACAAAGACAAAATGATCAGTTTTAACAATTGGCTTAATTACTGGTGTCATTCTAAGGGGATCCAGTGTCTGTCTGCTTGGGATGACATGCTTGACAAGCCACGCTGCTTAGTAAGGGATGGTTTGCACCTGTCACCCTGGCTTCGGATATTGGCCAAGGCTCTTGCCACCCCCATAGTGCCTTTTAGGCAAGGCTCAAATGACAAACCTACCTCCCTAGAAAACACAAGTGGAAAAAAAAACTAAGGGTAATGCTGCTCAATGCCAGAAGTCTAAACCTCAAGATGCACGCCTCAAAGCCCTTCTCAGTATGGAGAACATCGATGTCTGTGCAGTGACTGAAACCTGGTTCAAGGCTCCTGAGAGCAGCCCAGCACTATCAGGTTTTACCTCATATCATGCTTTCCGGCCCCAAAACTTGGACAGAACCACAAAAGGAGGGGGAGTATCCATTTTCATCAAAGATACCCACACCTCCAGGTTAGTGGCAACGCACGAAGCATCGGAGACTATCCAGGTGCAACTAACCATAGGCAAAACTGCCTTACTGTTGCTAATATTTTTTTGGGGTGGTTAGAAGCCTACCCGTGTGCTAAAAGCAATGCTATTTTAGTTGCAAAAAATTGTGTTATGAATTGATACCTCGTTTTGGTGTTCCTTGTCAAGTATACTCTGACCTTGGAACGCATTTTACTGCTAAGTTAGTTGAATCATTGTATACAATGTTAGGCATCACTTTGAAATTTCATTGCCTGTATAGACCACAGGCATCAGGTATTATTGAACAAATGAATCAGACCTGGAAAACTAGACTTGCTAAAATCACTTCAGAAACAGGCTTAACTTGGGTACAGGCCTTACCACTAGCCTTACTTTCTATGTGAGCACAACCGCATCCTACTAAGGGTCTTTCTCCTCATGAAATTCTCATGGGTCGCCCTCTGTGTATGCCCATGACACCACCACCATCCCTTTCTGAATATGATGCATTTGATAATGATATTCTTTTGTACTGCAAGTCTCTTGTTTCCTTCCTACAGTTTCACAATCGACAAGTAGCAGCTGCTCAATATCTTCCAGATCCTTTCCTGTCATCTTCCCTACAACTAGGTGATTGGGTTTATGTTAAGTCCTTCTCTAGAAAAACAGCGCTCCAGCCATGCTGGAAGGGGCCCTTCCAGGTTCTCCTGACAACGTCATCTGCTGTGCGACTGCAAGGATCTCCAACATGGATCCACATTTCACACGTCAAAAAAGTTGTGCTGTCCGAAGACCAACAGCCTTTATCTTTTTCAACTCCAGATTCTCCACCCATTGCTACTCGTACTCGAAGTAGAACTGTTCCAGTACCTGACAATGCCTAACATCTACCCTTTTGGAAAACTCCAAACTCCTGACAATACTCAGACGCAACAACCATTTCCACAAAAATATGGGACAGCCATTTTGGTGGTCATTCTTGTTGTCCTGTTATTTTTAATGTGGCCATTTTTATTTCCTGCTCCATCGACGCATCACACCAAGTGAGCTATTTGGCATCCACCTTTCAACACCTACCAAGCCATCAAATATGTTTATGCTTCTACATTCAACATTCCCAACTGCTGGATCTGCACTGCCATTCCCTCCGTACATGGGGGATTGTCATTGGCTGTGTCTCCACTAAGTATCAATGATACATGGACTAGCTTACTCGACAACACTGCTAACATTACATCCAGTAAATCTATTGCATTACAACTTTCTCTCCATCACAATGGCACTCTGTCTTTCTGACGAAATTACTCAAGTCAACATCATTGGACTCGAAAAATGGGACAAAGTGTCTGCAACACGACAATCAAATACCAGTGCAGTTACACAGAAGGAAACCGCATAGCCTTGGGCTGTCCAGTCTCATTTGATGCCATTCAGCTGACATTGAGAAATGCCTCATTACATGCTTCTCACATTTATTTATTTCCATATTTCATGGCATAACTACGGGCAGTGACCATTCTTCAAACGTTACCACCCTGGTGCAGGACTGTTATTTTATATGCGAAAGAAAGGCCTATAAATGGCTATCGGAAAACTGGTCTGGTAGCTGTTTCTTAGGTTATTTAGTCCCAGCCATCCGACATACATCTGCTTTACCTCAAGGAAAAATTCAGAACGTTCAAGAGGTTAAAAAGCCTGCCAATCCAGTAGGCTAAGTTGATGCTTCATGGATTTGTCATCATGACTTAGCTCATGCTGGCACCAAAGGACTATCTCATATGGACTTGGGTGATGATGTCATATCATGGGCTGGTATAATTCCAGCATACAGAGCAGTAAAATCAATTTGGGAACTGAGAAAATTGTCCAAGTTGCTTGAAGTATTAAGCAATGCCACATTTTCTGCTTTAGAACTAGTGACTGATGAACTGACTGCTATGAGAGCTGTAGTCCTCCAAAACCGTATGATTCTTGATTTCACCCTAGCGGCAAAAGGAGGAACTTGCATTTTAATCCAGGAGGAGTGTTGTACATTTATTCCTGACAATCAGCATGAAATTGAAAGTCATCTCAAACTCATTCAGAGAGTCTCTGAACTCTCTAAGGCCAAGGAGGCCGATAACTCAACATGGACATGGTTAACCAACCTGTTCTCAGGTTGGGGAGGTGGACTATTGAAGTTAATTTTATTAATCGCAGTATTAGCTATTATTGCCTTTCTTGTTGTGATTTCAAAGCGTTGATTTTGAAATTAATGTCTTTTAAGACTACTAAAAAGGTCTTAAGTTTTATATGCCTGCAGTCATAGATATGGATGATGAAATAAAAATGTGTGACAATGTTGAAGGAACCAGCCACATGGTTATGTTAGACTTAGGGCAAATGTATGATAGACTAAATGGTGATGCTTACACAGCATCAAATGGGGGATTGTAGAATATGAACGGCCAAAGTATGTGTTTAAGGAAAGTGAGTATGTGACAATCTGCATGCATTAAGATGGACTTTGTACTGCGAACTCTGAGTAAACTGTGAATAGTGGAAAAGTACTGAAAAACAAGAACCTTCTTGAAAGCAGGAAATGTGCCTTATATGGAAGCACATCCGATTTTCTTTTTCTGCCTAGAGATGTAGTAATGTGAACTGCTTTAAGCCTATGGGTAAACCACTGTCAGCAGTATTACCAGCATATGCATTCCTTTGTTTGGGGAGTCTCCCTGGTACTTTCCATGAGGCTCCCACACTTGTGTAATAAATACCACTGAAAGAGAGGAAGAATTGTATTGTCTTCATTTAAGGTAAAATGCTAAATGCAACAGAGTCATACTTTTTGACAAGTCTTGAGGTGTGTTTACACTTAATGAAGATTGATACACCTCCTCCTTTGGTTCTTTCAGGCTCAGTTTGTGGTCTGGACGTATGGAATGCACTGTAGCCCTGCACAGCCAGGGTGCTTCCCGCACCTTTGAAACATTTCTTGGTGACTAAACAGATGTTAGCATCTTCCAAAGTGAGGAATGCTTCCAGGGAGTGCAGTTTCTTGTTTAGACTCCTAACATTAAGCAGCAGTACCTTGCGTTTATCTAGAGAGGATTTTATTATGCTGGGTGGTTGGTTATTTTGTCACTGTCGAAAAAAGGCACATTATGAGTGGCTAATGCTTTTGCCAGTATCCAAAAGCCTAGAGGAGACAGGTGCAGACCATATCCGGCAAAGCAGTGTGGCCTGTTGACCATGTCTTTCTAGACTGACAGATATTGAAACCCCTTGGACTGACATCAGAAGCTAAGCCAATTGTTAACATCAGTAATTTTTTGTTTGCATTGTGGCATCATTCGGAGAAGGCAGAATGCTGCTTAAGGCTAGATTTATACCTGCCTGTGACACATAATTTGACAGCTCAGTCATGTCTCTCTTCATATAGTCCAGTAAGGTACTGCTCAAGTCATTACCCCCACATGGACTATGACAGAGTCATACTGGTACTTGTGGGTGAGTGACTTGAGTGACTTGACAAATCCTGGCACTTGACAGGCAGCTGACCGTAACCCGCTACTTATCCAGCCTGGTGGGAGGAACATCCATGCATCTCACAATGGAGTCACCCAAGAACAATATATTAGGTTTTGTGTCATTATGCCTGATGGGCTTATTTGTGGAGACAATGGTGTGTGTATTATATGTTGTGGTTGTAGTTTGCTTTGTTGTGTGTATATGTGGTTTCTGAAGGCAGTATTTGAGAGGCCTCTAAGTTTTTGTTAAGTTACTAATGAGTACCTCTGCATATGTGGGTTTATGTGTCAAATCCTTATTTGGTGTGGGAAGTGATGTATGTATGCTGACAACATGTTTGGCATTGTATGTGAGAGTGTTGCCTTCATTTTCATAGTGTAACTACATCTCTTACATATAGTGTTTGTTTCAGGATTAAGTGGCTGTCAGTTGTTGTTGTTGTTTGTCTTTCGGCTTTTCCTGGTTAGGGGTCAGTGGTTGTCAGTATGCATGAAAAAATAGCTACACTGCCTTAGGATGCCTATGTTAAAGAAATAGAAACAGAAGTTATGGATTGTTTGTGAAGGGAAGGATTTAGTGTTGAAAACCCAACACTGGCAACGTCACAGCATGATGGAACAGTGAGTCCCCAAATTAAGGAGAAACAAGTGGAACAGGAAGCATCTGATCAGTTGCCACATGAAGATACGCTGGAGCCTTGTGCAGGAAACCAGTACGAAAGTTCAGCTGGATTTGCACAGCAAGAGAAGGAGCAGGAAGTGGTGGCAACTCTGACACAGTCAATGTTGTGGAGGGAAAGGCCAATGAGTTCCCATATGAAAGAGTAACAGATGACACAGGATGCAGCTGAAGAGAGTATGTCACAGGACGATATTCTGGAACTTTCTGTAGAATGCCTGCAGGAAACAGAGAATAAAGAATGTGCCACCAGTTTAGAAGAAAAAGATCTAAGGGAATAGTTGCTTGATTTAACAGAGATGGATTGACGTGTTAGGACTGATGAAAGAAATTGATTACGGAAAGTCAATAAGACCCAAAATGTTAGAAGTCTGATATCTTTAGTTTATTATTTGCACTATTGTATGATAGATCCTGGTCTGTTCTAATACTGTGCTTGCTTTTATCACATCTATCTTTCTAAGTTTTTTTGTTGATCTCTTCCACTCTTCTAACAATGACACTTCTTGTCTTAATTGCATTATAGTTTTCTCTACTCGATACTTCCATAATGGCTTTTGATTACTTTCCTTCCTATCTCTTATTGCAATATAATTTTGTAGTAAGTCATCATCCTATTTACGTCCGTTATATCACATGAATTTCTGTTAATAGTTCTGATTACTACATTCAATTGTTTTATCAGACTTCTAACATTTTGGGTCTAATTGATTTTCTGTAATTTTCTATATGCTTCTAACAGTGATACTGACAGTTTATAGTGATTTAGAAGAAAATTCAGTCATGGCAAACAAACAAAAGAAAGTCATATGGAACAAAGGATCATTTCTTTAAAATAAAATTATAATGGAGAATTGTAAAAGGGGAAGAATCTTAAGTATGTTACGGACGGATTACAAAAAGCATTTGACAGCATCCCACATCCATGGATAAAGGAGTGCTTTGAGATGTATAAGATACACCCTACATTGATTGATTACATTACAGTGTCCATGAAATAGTGGCAAACCACTTTGCAGCTTAACCATGATAAAGGACAAATAATTAATTATCCCAAGGATAAAAATTCAGAGGGAGATGCATATTCCAGGGTGACTCTTTCTCATTGCTGCTCTTCTGTTTTGCCCTTACCACATTAAGCTGTTTACATAACATATTAGGCCATGGCTAAAGTCTGGCTGTCAGACAACAACAAAGTGCAAAGATTTCTCATCTTTTTTTATGGATAATTTAAAACTGTATAGTTCATCAAATGAGGAGCTAAAAATACACCTGCAAGTGATCAAAGTCTCAGATGATATAAGAATGTCATTTGGTCTTGAAAAATGTGCAAAAGAAGTATTTAAAGCAAGAAAGCTGCTGCATCAAGAAAATAATCCTGGGACAGGAATGTGACCTAAAGGAACTTGATCAGGAGGGAGTGTATAAATATATGGGAATTGATGAAGGATCGACAATAAAACATGAACAATTGAGAACAAAACTCAGTAAAGAACATTTTTGAAGGCTAAAATTAATACAGAAAACAGCCCTGACATCTAGGAACAAAGTGCAAGCTATAAACCAATTTGATCTTCCTATTCTAACATACAGTTTTGGGGTGACTGAATGGCCCCAAAAGGTATTAGATCAGTTGGACAAGAAAACAAGAAAAATGCTTCATGCTTATCAAGTGATATATAAAAATCAGTGTACACCAAGATTACAGATCTCTCATTCTGAAGGAGGTATGGGCTTCCTCAAAATTGTTTACATGTATAGATCTGCAAATACATATCTGAAAAATAAAAATAGAAACTGACCAAAGTAATTCGACACTCGTTTATTGAATACTCATAAAAATAGATTAAAACAGACTAAGCGCTTTCATCCTGACTGCTAGCAAGACTTCATCAGAGTAATGAACTGCCATAATTCACCTGAATAAATACATGTATATGAACCAATCAAAAGACACAAATTTACATACCCTTAATGATGCAATCCGTCAATTTTGTGATATTCTACAATAATGCCAAAAGCAAAAAACATAGTGCATTAAATACAATAAGTACTTTAAAAAACAGGATGTTAATACATAAAACATTAAAGGTCAATAATAATGGCATCATGTTATACTGTACTGACCTTTTTCTTTAGTACACTGTGGAAAGATAAATAATCTTTATTTACCTTGAGTAAGCAAGGCATTTAGACTCAGTTGCCAAGTTAACTCTTTATATTCAAGAAGTGTATTAACATCACCATTGAAATTTAATACCACAAGTCTATCCATAATAAAAACAAAAACTTGTTAAAATGTAAGCACACACTGCTGTGTCTGAAAAGGGTATTAGTAGACCATTTTTCATAATATCATACACATGTTCATGAATCCTATCTCTGAGTTTTCTGTTTGTCTTCCCCACATAAAATATGTTACAAGAACCGCAGCTAGCAAGATACAAAATACAGGTAGTATTGCAATTGCACCTCCCAGGGCAGAAGATAGTTCTTGGAACACCATCTACTGTAATGTAGGGTCCTTCATGTACAAACCTATAAAACTTACAAAACCTGCATTTTATTATAACAGCCTGCTCAAACCTTGATTTTCTACTACCAGTGTAAATCTATAAAAAGGTTTTAATATTTTTTCCTTTACTGAAGACAATGCATGGAGCTGCCCCTAAAAGAATCTTAATATCATCAGGGAAAATATTCCAGTTATACCTCACTGAACTAATATATTTAAATACATCATTGCTGTAAGGAATCATAAACACAAGGGTGGACATGTCAAAATTGTGGTTAAACCTCCTTTCAACAAGGTTTCCAACAAGGCATTGATCAGTGTGGGACAAAGTCCAAGCTATAAATTAATTTGATCTTCCTGTTTTAACTTACAGTTTTGGGATGACTGAATGGCCCCAAAAGGTATTGGATCAGCTGGACAAGAAAACAAGAAAAACACTTCATGCTTATCAAATGATGCATAAAAATCAGTGTATACCAAGATCTGAAGGAGATATGGGCCTCCTGGAAACTGATTACATGTATAGATATGCAATCATAGGACTGCATACATATCTGCTGACTTCATCAGATCCAAACATAGTGAACGTTTTGAAACATAAAGGAAACAAATCTAAGATGACTTCCCTGTTTAGCTTAGCAGAAGCATATTGGTATCATGTGGGATTGGAAACCAAACCAGAAGTAGACAAAAATCAGGCAACAACTGAATGTGCCAAAAAAAAAAACAAAATAAACAGTATAAGGAGAAGGATCAAATGAGAAGGCCAAAAATGTGGAAAAGGCATAAATATAGTTGCAAGTACAGAAAACTGGTGGAATAACTTCATGTCCATCAGGATCTGCTGCAGGAATGATTAAATAGTGGTGAATCTAAACCAAAAGATGAAAGGTTAATATTAGTAGCTTAGGATAGTGGATATATGTTGGTTTATAAGGTCTATTGAGAAACAGACAAATGCTGGTTCTGTAAAACAGTCACACATGTTGTTGCTGGGTATGATACACTAATGGCAGAAGGCTTGCATACTGAAAGGTACAATAATTTGGCAAGACTGTTGCATTGGGGATTGTGCAAACATTACCATATTCAACTAGCTGAGAAGCATTGGAAACATGAGTCACAAAACATTGTAGAGAATGATGAAGGGATTGATGAGAATGATAATTATATGGGATTGTCCATTATAAACAGTTCAAAAAATAGATGTGAGAAAAACAGATATAGTAGTCCATTAAAAGAAGTCAAAAGTAGCATTGATCACTGAAAGTACTACACCTAGTGATCACGGTGTCTATGGACAGAGAGAGACACAAAGTCATAAAATACCCGGATTTGCAGGCAGAAATGAGGGCAGTGTGGAAAAAGGAAATCCAAAGAGTTCCAATAGTAGTAGTAGCAGCGAGTCTCATAAAAAAGAATCTACATTCTTATTTAGATATGCAACTGATACATGTAAGTCCATATGAACTGCAGAAGGGGTCAGTTCTGGGCACACTGGAGGTGCTGCAAAGAGCAGTTTTGGCTAACATCAAAGACTGAAGCAGTACTAATTTCAAACATTTCAATCATACTTTGACTTAGCAGTGGGGTCTATTCCCATCATGGTATTAGAAATCCAAAAGACTTGGAGGAAAAAAAATTATATTCATAAAGTAGCATAAAGTATTCTAAGTACTAATCCAACATGAGAATGGAGAAAGGAGATTCTGCCGATAGGGATGACTGTTATTAGAGGCACAGAGAATAGGCAAGAGGGGGCTGGAATTTACTAGGGAAATCTGGAAAAGGAACCAAGGTATTTTGAACAAATAATTAAACAAGGAAAGGTAATAGAATGGGAAGAGGCCAATGATTCATCTGGATTGCTGGCTAGAGATTACCTTTCCTATCAGGATTGATAACAGAATTAGAGGCAAAGAGTTAGGACTAGGGGAATCCTAAGTTAAGGGCCAGCACTGGTACAGACTAGAACAAAACAGAAGCTGCTGTTAAAAAATGGGTAATTAGTAGGGCATAAAATATTGCATGCTAACTATAGGAATCAATCAGAGGAGGTTAAAAAGGACTAGGAAGAGAGACTGGATAAGCAGTTCACAAAGAAACAACTACAAGGATATATGTATGGTTCCTAAGTATGCAACAAAGTCTAGAAGATTTAGGATCTTTGCTTGGAAGTGTTTACATTGGTATTCTTATACCCCAAGTAGACCCCAAAGAATTTTTCCAAGGTAGATTGGAAATGTTGCTAGTGTGATCAGGAAGAAAGAGGTAATTGGGAACATATTTTTGAGAGTGTAATGAGTTGGCATACTTTAAAAATTCTCTCCAAACAACTCTGTCAGAAATACTGGGTGAGAAAATTGATGTCTCAAAGGAAATTATTTTTTTCTGAGCTGTACTACAGAATCAAAATTTCCTAGACAAAGTAAGGCCTTGCTGAATCTAATTCTCATGGCTGCCAAAAATGCAATTATTGGAAAATAGAAATCAAAGTCCAAACCAACTGTATTAGAAGTAGTAAATATAGTAACAGGAGTGGGATCTTTGGAAAAGTGTAGGGGAAATTACACTGAAAAAATGGAATTGTGGGAACAATGTTTTGGAGGAGGAATGAGGTTTAAGGGAAGGCAGGAATCGAATGAGCTGTGTAATGCCTGACTGACAATGACAGTAGAGAAGATTGTAGATGATATACAATGTTTGCAGTTGAAAATATGTCAATGTGGTTTGTTTTCATTTATATAAATGTATGATTGCCTATATCATAAGTGAGTTCAATAGGATATATTTCTTGTTAAAAAACACAAAATGGGAAATTTAAGAGCACACCAACATACTGGTCTGCAAGTATATCATCAAGAAGTTCTCAAAGGAAATGAAAAATGCCATCAGAAAAACAAAAGCATCCTAGGAACACAGACTAACATTGCATGCTGAAGACAGCTATAAATCCTTCTTTAGCTACATCAGGAAGATAAAGAATAGCACGCAATAGTGGTCAGAGCTCATTCAAAGTGGGAACACCCAATCAAATCTAGTGCATACTGCCAACATATTCAGCCCGAAGACAACTGTATAAACCCCACATATCACTGAAGTTTTCTGATTTCCAGTTATCACCAAAAACATTTATTGAAAGTACTTTCTAAGCTGTAAACTATTTCTGCCACAGGACCTGATAATATACTTGGTTGCCTAATAAACAGCACTAAACAAACACTGGCACACCCAGTTCTTTACCTATTCAACCTGGTTTGCAGGTGTAGCGATGCCACTTTACATGGGTGGACCCACTACTGACCCTGCAATTATATATCCATCAGTATGGCAAGTATTTTATACAAAGCAGACCTGATTAATGCGGTTTCCAAAAAATTGTATCAGACTTGACCCCCAGCAGTGTTTGATTTTTTCAAGAGTAGATTCTGTCTGAGGAATCTGGTAAACTTCTTTGAGTGAGTGACACAGGCAGTGTACATTGGGCACTATGTCCATACAGTGTACAATGACCTTGCCAAGACATTTGATACTATACCTCATGCCAAAATAATAAGCTAAATCCACTCCAAAATGACCCCTTTGTAGCTAGATGAATTACAAGTTAGCTGAAGGACCGAGTGAGGTGGCAAGTGCTTCTTCAGAGAACATGAAGGTGACCAGTGGAGTTCACCAGGGATATGTCTTGGGACCTTTGCTATTTGGCATCTACTTCTCTGATCTCCAGATTATAAACAAGTATCTCTGGCTAACTAAGTTTGCAGATGATTGTAAACTGGGTGTCATGCTCATGTCCCCCTCGAATGCACAGGCACTCCAACATGAGCACACATTTGTTAATATCAGATGTAGTAAAATGGATTGAACTTAAATGCATAAAAGTGGAATATTATCACTTTTGATAAATTATCACCCCTCTAGCATATAGTGTAGACAACACCCTACTTCAAAATGAGAACATAGTGAGTCATCTTGGAACATGGGTGGATAGTTTTCTCCCATTTGACCATTATGTTGAAAAGGTGGTTAGAAAGTCCTTTTACCTTGCACAATTGATTGCAAAAGGTGTATCTTCATGATCAAATGAAGACCTTAGCCCCTGTATCCTGAATTTGTTGTTAATTTCAACATTTTGATAGGAAACCATATATATATATATATATATATATATATATATATATATATATATATATATATGATGTGGAAGAGATGTCACATATTAGTGTAGGGAAATAATTTGAGGAAGACAAAGATACCTGACCAGTGAAGGAAACAGTGGGGGATAAGGCGACAATGTGTCCAGATGGAAAGCCTTTACAAACTGACTCTGACTTGAGATGATCTGTAAGTATGGAATAGGGGTATGAGTTGAGGTCTTTTAAGATTAGTAGGGTAGGGAGAGATTCGCAGAGTTTGGAACCTAGGATGGGGAAGGGTTGGTTAGTGCAATGAAGTCTGGCTCTCAGACATTGAAGAAGTGGACTTGAGTGATTAAATTTTTTTAGAGTGTAATAGGGGGAGTGGGGGTGGTCATCTGAATAGGTTGCAAGCAAGGGAAGGGCAGGATTGTTCAGGATCCAATATGCAGTTTGGCAAATTTTTGGATAGGTAGCTAGTTGGCTTTATTAAGAGTAATACAATGTTAATTTATTGGGGAGAGGGTAATGAAATGGCAGATAAAGTTGCTTATAGTTTGAATGGTGGAGGGTTTTTTTGGGGATGTTGCTGCAAGCATTGGAAGTTCATAGTCAAGTTGTGCTTGTTGAATTGTCTTTGCCTATGGCATTCTTCTTTGTCTTTGTTTTTCCGAACATCTTTATTACATTTTCACATATGACAAAGGCAATCTTACATTTATATAAATGAAAAACATAGTTGCACAGACACCATTGAAACAACTGTAGTTGCAAACATTATACATCACTTATAAGCCATCCATTCATTGTCAGTTAAGCATTATATGGCTCATTCAAATCCTGCTTGTTAAACCTCATTCCTGCTCTATATATATTGTTTCCATAATTCCCATTTTTTCTTATTCCCTTTTGTAAAGATCCCAGTTCTAGTTGCTTTATCTCTGTTATTATATTCCCTACATCTAGTAAAGTTGGTCTAGACGTTAATTTCCATTTTCTAGTAATTGCTTTTTTTTGGCAGCTACTATTTACATCCCGACCCCACCCCCTGCCCAGAAAACCACAGTGAAAAACTTCTCTAAAGCAAATTTCACACTCCTCAAAACTGAGGTGGAATCCTTCAAAGCCCCCGGGCCTGTGGAAAATATGGCCCAGACCGCAGAATCCTTTATAAACGCATTCTATGAACACCTTCAGGAATGCATGGATCATGCGATCCCAAATAAAACCAAGACCCAATCCTCCAAAGGAAGACGTCCTGTCTGGTGGACCCCAGCCATAAACAAACTATACAATAGAAGGAGGAAGCTACTAAATGATAGAGCAAAATCCCAAAAAGGGAAGGCATCACTGATCAGTATTAGCAAAAAACTACGGGCACACATAAAATTGTCTAAGGCCAGCTTCGAGAGAAAAATTGCACAGGACACTAAGGATAATCACAAGGCTTTCTTTAGTTATGTTAGGAACCTGGGTGGTAATTCCCAGATATGCTCAGAATTAGTCCAAAATGACAAAAAATACACCGAACCCACAGACATTGCCAACATCCTAGCTGACAGGTTCAGCACAAACATCTCCCCACCAAAAGGGCAAATATCTATCCCAGCAGAGTGCTGCCCCCCCTGACATCTCAGATGCTCAGGTAAGAGCCGCCTCTCCAAAGCAAAAACACAGCATCAATGGGACCAGATGGTGTCCCGGCTGCGCCCTACATGAACTCCAAGAAGAGCTAAACCCAAACATAAAACTACTGTTCAATCTCAGCCTTACTACAGGATATGTGCCCATAGAGTGGCGTACAGCAACAGTGGTCCCTCTCCATAAAGGTGGTGCCTCAACGGATCCTGGAAACTATCGCCCCATAAGCCTGACTAGCTTGGTCTGCAAAGCTATGGAAAGGATCATCATGGACCTCATAAATAAAGATATTGGGGACCTACAAACACTGGATCCTACCCAGTTCGGCTTTGTTAAGGGCAGATCCTGCTTCTTAAACCTGGTTGATTTCTTTGAAACAGTCACCAAGGCCATTGACGAGGGGAAGGTGGTCCATACAGCCTACCTGGACCTCGCAAAAGCCTCCGATACAATATCCCACTCGGGCATTATAGATAAGCTCACCAGCTTAAATATAAACCCCTATGTCACTAGATGGATTGCAAACTGGCTCAAGGACAGAACCCACATGGTTAGAATTGCTGGAGCCATATCAGACTCCAAACCAGTTACAAGTGGTGTCCCACAAGGCTCAGTCCTGGGACCTCTCTTGTTCGGTATATATTTCTCGGCGGTACAGGCCAACATGGAAGGACTGTGGCTGACCAAGTTCGCAGATGACTGCAAACTGGGCGCCATAATCGACTCTCCAGTCGACACACGCATCCTCCAAAAGGGCCTCATAGAAAAAGACAACTGGTGCCAGAGCCATGGCCTCAAGCTAAATGCCAAAAAGTGTATAGTCATCTCCTTTGGCAAAAACAAAGTGCCCACAAATTACCACATAGGTGGTAATCCATTAAGTACAGAAGAAGTAATTAGGGACCTGGGGACCCAAGTTGATAACAATCTCTCATTTGACAACCACGTGGCCAAAGTGGTTAGAAAAACATTTTATATAGCCCACCTAATCATGAAGGGATTCACATCTAGATCAGGGGACGTCATCGTGCCTCTTTACTCATCTCTCATCAGGCCCATAATTGAGTACAATACCCCTTTTGGGATGTACCTTACCAGACACCTGCAGCAACTGGAAAGACCCCAAAAGTACCTCACCAAGAGGATCAAAGGGCTCAAACAGATGCCATATGCTGCCCGGTTAAAGAAACTCCAGCTCTACTCAGTGGCATACCGCCTGTTCAGAGGCGATCTGTGCCTGACATATAAAGCCATGTCCAACCCGGAATTAATGGACATGCTGCACCTCAGAAAATCCAAATCCCATCAAGCTACGCGCTCGAGAGACTTGAACCTCAGCACTGAAATAAATAGGACATGCTGGAGGGACAGATTCATAACCCAGAGGCTCCCTTCACTCTGGAATAAAATCCCAGTCCAGGTTAGGCAGAGTCCCTCATTGACTCTCTTCAAGAGGAATCTTGATGAGTGGATGGGAGATCGTAGGTTTACCCCGGGTATCACTTCTGTGTCACTGTTAGACAGAGGCACAGTATACTAACCTCGAAAAAGGGCATAGCAAAATTAATTTAAAATGGGTGGCGAAAGCCAAACACATTCTGGCTAGGCTTATAAATGCCCTAGGGCAGATAGCCTAGTATGAACCTATGAACCTATGAACCTAATAATTAGACTCAGTAAGGCTTTACTATGTCTAGTAATTCTGATTCTGTACCATAACTCAAAAAAATCACCTCTCCAGTCAGCCCATTCTACTCACCCAGCATCTCCGACAAAGTGATCTGCTGGGAATCCCTAAAGTCTGCCAGCTCATTACACTCCCAAAAAATATGTTGCCAGCTACCTCTTTCTTGCTTATCACACCTCCAACATTTGCTATCCACCTGAGGAAAAATTTTTTGAAGTCTACTGGGGGTATAAAAATACCTATGTAAACACTTCCAGGCAAAGATCCTAAATCTTCTACACTTTGTTGCATATTTGGGAGATATACATATATTTCTCCATTGTCTCTTTGTGAATTGCTTATCCAGTCTCTCTTCCCAATCCTTTCTAAGCTCATCTGATTGATTCTTATAATTATCATGCAATATTTTATATGCTTTACAAATTATTTCCTTTTTAATGGCAGCTTCTGTTCTAGATTTTGTATAAACTCTACCAGTGGTGGTCTTTCATTTAGGAGCCCCCTATTTCTTTCTCTTTGCCTATACTCTGATATCAATCCTTGAAAGGGAAGGTAGTCTGTAACCTGCAGTCCAAATACATTCTTGGCCTCTTCCCATTCTACTACCCTTTCCTGTCTAGTTATTTGCTCTCAATACCTTGGTTCCTTTACCAGTTTTCCCCAATAAATTCCAGCCACCTCTTGCCCATTATCTGTATCGCTGACCACAGTCATCCCTATCGGCAAAAAATATTTTCTCCATTCTCATGCTGGTTTGGTTCTTAGAATACTCTCTGCTATTTTATGAATATAATACTCTGTATGATTTTGGTTGTTCTCCTTAAGAGTCTGCATCCATATTCCCAATGGAATTCCTGTTTGTCTTGAGAAAAAGGGAGAAATTCTATAGGATCAAAATAGGAGGGAATTTCTTTTCTTCCATATTTGTTCTATGTGAAGATGAAAGTTAAGTGCAGGAGCAAGCTACATACCAAGATATTTGAAGAAGATGACTTGATCAGTTGAGTTGTCAAGATGGTTATTGTTATAAGAAGAGACTGAGAGTTCTTCTGCCATTTAAGGGAGGTACCAAACAGCATTGTTCTAGTTTTGTTAGGGTTCAAAATTAACTTTTTATTATTAAGCCATTTGATAAGATATAGGAAGTCAGCTTGTAGTTGATGCTGTATAGCCGAGGAGGTCAAGTCTGAGTGAAGTAAGATCATCTCATCAGTATGAAGTAAGAGAGGTAGATGAGGGAGGTCAAGTAATAGTTCACCAATGAAAATGTAAAAAAGAAAGGGAGCCAGAATGAAGCCATGAGGGACTCATTTAAGAAGAGGGGTGGAAGCAGAGTGCATGGGATGAAACTGCCCAGAGAATTACCAATTGAAAAGATAATTGTAAACCAAGGGGTTCTATCTGGACTAATTACAGTTTCAGTTAGATGATCTAAAAGAACGTTACTCACTTACCAGGCCATAAGGGGTCCAATAGTACAAGACCTCTTATAACTTCATAAATCAAACAGTGCTACAAATACTAGGACCAGATATTTATATCTATTTAAATAAACCCAACCAGAATAAGAGATTGGTTGCACAGCACTTAACCCCTTCTCTGGAACAAACACCCTGTCCAAATTAAGTAATGTAATTCACTGTCTTCCTTCAAAAGGGAACTAGAAGACTTGATGGGTATTCTTAACTTCACTCCTGGTGTGACTGGCCTATCCCTTTTTGAAAAGGGAAATAAGGCCTAGCGTGTGTACTGCAGGTTAATAATGATATCCTGGCCTAGACGTCTTGTATATTCTATGATTATATAAGCAATATGTGTGTTTGAGAAATTCACCTTGTCAGCAATGGTCAAGAGGTAAATCATAACCTGCATTTAGAAAACACAGACTGCTTATTATCGGACATCTGGCTACCTATCCAAAAATGTGCCAAACTGCTTCTTGGATCCTGAACAATTCTGCCCTTCCCTTGCTCACAAACTATTCAGATGACCCCCCCCCCCCAAAAAATTTTTAATCACATTTAACAAAGGCAATCTTACACTTATATAAATGAAAAACATAGTTGTAAACAGTTTACATCACAGACATCATTGAAACAACTGTAGTTGCAAACATTATGCATCACTTATAAACTATCCAGTCTTTGTCAGTTAAGCATTATATAGCTCATTCAAATCCTGCCTCTTAAACCTCATTCCTGCTCTGTATATATTGTTCCCACAATTCTCATTTATGCTATGTAGTTTCCTCCTTCCCTTTTCTAAATATCCAAATTCCAGTTGTTTTATCTCTGTTACTATATTCCCTACTTCTAGTAAAGATGGTCTAGACTTTGATTTCCATTTTCTAGTAATTGTTTTTTTGGCAGTCACCATAATTAGACTCAGCAAGGCTTTACTATTTCTAGCAATTCTGATTCTGTACCTTAACTCAAAAAAATCATCTCTCCAGTCAGCCAAATCTACTCACCCAGCATCTCCGACAAAGCGGTTTGCAGGGAATCGCTAAAGTCTGGCAGCTCATTACACTCCCAAAAAATATGTTCCCAGCTACCTCTTTCTTGCCCGTCACACCTCCAGCATTTGCCATCCACCTAAAGAAAATTTCTTTGGAGTCTACTGAGGGTATAAAAATACCTGTGTTAACACTTCCAGTCAAAGATCCTAAATCTTCTACACTTTGTTGCGTATTTAGGAGATATACATATATTTCCCCATTGTCTCTTTGTGAATTTCTTATCCAATCTCTCTTTCCCAATCCTTTCTAAGCTCATCTGATTGATTCTTATAATTATCATGCAATATTTTATATGCTTTACTAATTATTTATTTTTTAGTGGCAGCTTCTGTTTTAGATTCTATATAAACTTTACCAGTGCTGGAATTTCATTTAGGAGCTCCCTATTTCTTTCTCTTTGCCTATACTCTAACATCAATCCTTGATAGGGAAGGTAGTTTCTAACCTGCAGTTCAAATAAATTATTGGCCTCTTCCCATTCTATTACCTTTCTAGTTATTTGCTCTCAATACCTTGGTTCCTTTGCCAGTTTTCTCCAGTAAATTCCAGCACCCTCTTGCCTATTATCTGTATTCCTGACCACAGTTATCCCTATCGGCAAAATTTATTTTCTGCATTCTTGTGCTGGTTTGGGTCTTAGAATACTCTGCTATTTTATGAATATAATACTCTGAATGATTTATAGTTGTTCTCCTTAAGAGTCTGAATCCAAATTCCCAATGGCATTCCCGTTTGTCTTGAGAGAAAGGGGGGAATTCTATAGGATAAAAATAGGAGGGAATTTCTTTTCTTCCATATTTGTTCTATGTGAAGATGAAGGTTCAGTGCAGGACCAAGCTACATACCAAGATGTTTGAAGAAGATGACATGATCAATTAAGTTGTCAAGATGGTTATTGGTATAAGAAGAGACTGAGAGTTATTCTGCCATTTAAGGGAGGTACCAAACAGCGTTGTTCTAGTTTTGTTAGGGTTCAAATTAGCTTTTTATTATTAAGCCATTTGAGAAGATATAGGAAGTCAGCTTGTAGTTGATGCTGTATAGCCGAGGAGGTCAAGTCTGAGTGAAGTAAGATCATCTCATCAGTATGAAGTAAGAGAGGTAGATGAGGGAGGTCAAGTAATAGTTCACCAATGAAAATGTAAAAAAGAAAGGGAGCCAGAATAAAGCCATGAGGAACTCATTTAAGAAGAGGGGTGGAAGCAGAGGGCATGGAATGAAACTGCCCAGAGAATTACCAATTGAAAAGATAATTGTAAACCAAGGGGTTGTATCTGGACTAATTACAGTTTCAGTTAGATGATCTAAAAGAACGTTACTCACTTACCAGGCCATAAGGGGTCCAATAGTACAAGACCTCTTATAACTTCATAAATCAAACAGTGCTACAAATACTAGGACCAGATATTTATATCTACTTAAATAAAACCAGAATAAGAGATAGATTGGTTGCACAGCACTTGCCCCTTCTCTGGAACAAACACCCTCTCCAAATTAAGTAGTGTAATTCACTGTCCTCCTTCAAAAGGGAACTAGAAGACTTGATGGGTATTCTTAAATTAACTCCTGGTGTGACTGGCCTATCCCTTTTTGAAACCGGAAATAAGGCCTAGCGTGTGTACTGCAGGTTAATAATGATATCCTGGCCTAGACGTCTTGTATATTCTATGATTATATAAGCAATGTGTGTGTTTGAGAAATTCACATTGTCAGCAATGGTCAAGAGGTAAATCATGACCTGCATTTAGAAAACACAGACTGCTTATTATCGGACATCTGATTATGATTCTTTGTAGTGCAAGAAAAATTCTTAAGTTTCTTAGACGTTTATATATTTCTATTCATTTGTTGCTCATGTACTTGCTTTCTGATACTGGGTATGCTATCAGTTCTTCCTTTGGATTATTTATTATGCTTGGCATTGCAGATGGCACAACTCTGTACTAACATGTTTGCTTTGAAGTGACATTTCTGGCCACTACATGATATTTCTTGCTCTCTCTTTGCACGTTATTGTTCCCAGCTATACATCACATATTTTCTGTAGTATTCATCATCACAGTCTATTGTGTTGCATCATTGAATATTAAAACATGGACACAACTGATTTCTTCCTTGAAAGAATTTATTTTCTTAATTCTGATTTTTGTTCAGACTATCTTTGAATAAAATGTAAAAAGTTTTACAGTTCAACAAACAGCATCTAGGACACCATGGCTTCTTGGGCCTAGCACCCAGAAGACACCAGCTTAAGTCTGTTCTTTCTCCCAAAGTTATTGCATAAATGTGATGTTATATGTTTGGCCACATGCCCTCTGTGTCCTACTTTGGACATTTGAAAAGGTGTCAACCCCACACTACAATGCATCCTTTCTACTCCCCTCACTTTATATGATCTGCACTGAAGTTAGTTTATATTTGGGTTACACACACACTTTTTACTTTAGATGTTGATATTGGTTTTAACAATATAGCCTAAAGAAACATGGTTTACTAACATTTTATGCGGTAATGTGGTAAATTCCTTGTTAAAATCTAAGTAGGTCAGGCCTGCAGCCTCTACATAGTGTTTTGCATGACTTCAGGAAAACAGTTTTTATGGGCAAAGGTCAGACACCGACTGTATATATTCAGATTCAAAGTTAATCCAGGTGCAGTACTTGACTTCTATTTCAGACTACAGCATTCTCTTTTATAGTTAATAAAATTATTTTTAGTCACTGCAGCTAACAGTGAATCCATGAAAGACAGCTAAGCTTTACTGGATATTTCTATAACCTTTTCCTAAAGTATTTCTGAATTTAATCTTCATTTCTTTTCTCCAGTTTGGGCCTGGGACTTTCACTTTATGTTTGAGACCTAGCTTCACTTTGAATGTGTGGTACGAGGTATGTTGACAGTTTTCTCTTGGAAAGATTGATTTATAGTTGCAGTACTTTCCACTGAAGCCCTCCCAAATATTATGGTTCTGATAACTCACTGTAAGAAAAAGGACTCCAGTGCTTGACCCAATACCTTATTCTGATTAAAAGATGACGGAGTGTCTTAATTACACCAAGTGTACTCATAGTTATTTATCCTCTCTGCAACATCTATGGCTTTGTTCCTATTTCAGATGACACAGCACTATAGTTTTATTTTTTTAAAATAGCAACTCTTAATTGTCGAAGCTATTCATCTCTAATGTTATGACCAGAGCAATTATTGTTACTAATCTTGGTGCCAATAGAGTGCCTTTCCGTATGTGTCCCTTGAAAGTGGTCTTGGGAACACTGAGACCTCCTAATCAAAATGCAACAAAGAAATTCTTAAGTTTTGGAAAGATAGTTGCCTGAGGCAACTTCATAAATTACAATGAATCCATTCCTTTAACACTGTACTCCCTCCCACGGAAATGCTCTTTTATACTTTGAATATTCATGTGGTAGTAGTTTGTTATGCTTCTAAAGCGTCAGAACTGTGTCCTTTGCTATAGTTAAAGGAGGAGCTTCGGTGCCTATCATATGGATAACAAAGGTGTAATTTTTGCATTGTGGTTGTAAAGTAGAAAGAAATCCCAGCAAAGTTATTACTTGTTTTATGTGGAACAACACAGTTCATTGAACATTTTCATATTAATTCCAGGTAATATCTAGCCTTTTTTTGCAGCTAGATCAACAAAACTGGTCAGTTCACTTATGTCAGTTTGTAATGACTTTCTGATTTCCAGTGTAGTGTAGTGGTCACAGTAATGAGGTAATACGCTATGAATGAGTTAACAGCCTGAATAACTGGGTTTGCATAACCTTCTGTTGTTTGCTGTATGATTTAACTCTCTGATAAAAGGTTATATATGAGTCACAAAGACAAATTCAGCCAACAAGAAACTCAGAAAAATATACTTGTTTTTGTGGGATGACATTCCCTCCCCTTCTGCTTATTCATTTACTGAGTAATCCCACTGTATATGACTGTCCCTTTTTGAAGGCAACCAAAGGGCACTGTCTGGTTAAGTAACTATCTGAGAGCCACACAGTAGTTAAATGGACATGTAAAGAATTGAACCCTGGACTAAAGGAAGAAGCTAATTAACAGCTCAGAGCCTTAAACCCCTGCACCAATTGCCAGACTTTCATAGCCTCTAAGGAGCCTCAAGGAGGCATCAAGTTGCCAGCGAACATACAGTTGGCTCAGTCCTCCATACAACACTTGTCCTTTCTTTTGTCCCCCTGCAAAACAGCCATTTTAACATGATACCAGAAAATAACAAAACCAATGAACTAATAAAAGAACACACAAGGCTGGTGGTAATCTCCAAAACGTTTATGAAAGCGCTTTCGTTGAACAAGTAATCCAACTTCTTCAGACACAAGACAACAGTTAAACATTCAATTTAAAATATTCCAAAAGGAAATGACATCAGCAATAATGTCAGCAGGAAATTATATCATCAATAATGACATCATAAACAATCCCATACTTATAAAAAATAAATATAAATAAAAATATGTTTGTACAATACTACTAATAATATTAAACAAGAATAATTTATATACACCAATTATAAAATAATGCCTACCAAACAAAAATTATTCATCTTGAAGTGCTTTTAACTTTAAAATACACTTCAAAGAGCAATACTCATTGAGACCTGGATAGGCGGAAGCATTAAGTTTCAACTGCCAATACAATTCTCTGCTTTCTAAAATTAATTGCAATGGGCCACCTCTCTTGTTTTTTGTTACCTGCTCAATAACCATGTATTCAAAGGAGTGACCCTCATGTTCCATGATATATCTAGCCAAAGCATTGTTGCCATTACGCCTGCCAATACTGTATTGGTGTTCATAAATTCTCTCCTTAAGATGTCTCTCAGTTTTATAATATATAATGCAGCACAGTATTGGCATAATGTGATGTAGACAACCCCAACACTTTCACAATTAAATCTGCCTTTCGGGTAATGAATGGCGTCAGAAATGCAAAACCTATTTGACACTTTTATAAGATGGCAACTTCTACAGCACCCACAGTTGAACATACTACATCTGGCACTGTGATAAATATTAGTGTTTTCTAATAAATTCTTCAGATTAAGGCCACATCTGAATATCATAATGGGACCATCAGACAACCTCTTTCTGACTGAAGCATCTTCAGTTAGTAAACACCAGTTCTTAGTGAGCATTCCTTAATCATCCAGTGTCTAACGAATAAGGTGTGCTAAATTTCAGTGTATAATTCACACTGTTGTCAACAGGTGTAGTCATCTCATCAGGGGCATGTATATGAGTGTCGTCAGGGGTAACTGATTCTCCATCCAACAAAGGTTTAAACCAACCAGACTGCCTGTTAACAACTACCTCATCAATAATAGTGCTTAAAAGATCATCAGGGTAGGACCTAGCCGAAAACAACTTTCTCAAATGTTCACATTCCAACAAGAAATCATCACTGAGGGTGACCATTCTGGCTGCCCTCACTAACTGCCCTTAACCACCACCTTTTTCTGATAAAAGGGGTGGTTACTCTCGAAATGTAAAACATTATTTGAGTATGTAGCCTTCCTAAAAATTCTAGCTACATATCTCAAATTCACATAGTCCTTAACAAGAAAAATGTCCAAATAAGAGATGGAATCAACACCAAATTCAAAGGTGAAATTCAAGAAATCAGTTAAACTGGAAATTTCTTCCACAAACATCATAGCTTGGTTTTTATCATCTTTACAGATGATAAAAATGTCGTCCAAAAATCTCGTGTACCAGACATGTTTAAAGCTATCACATTTGAACAAATATTCCTCTTCCCAAAAGGCCATCACACTATTCATTGGAATGATGGGAGAAAGAATGTTCAGATAGTTAAAAAATACTTATATCTACCCTAGATTAAACGAATAAATCATTAATATGAGATCTAACACGTTGACATGCCCCATTATACTCATTCAGTGAACATTCAACATAAGTGTCAGAATTCAATATATCCAAGATCTTATTAACATAGTCATCTTGATTCATAAAAACAAGGCCACCCCCTTATCAGGCTTTAAGATCTTAACATCAGCATTCTTAAGTTCATTTAAAGCATAAATCTGATCAGTGGTAGCATTAACATCTGCAAGCATTTGATTATTGCAACATAAAGCATGCCTGATGTCCAACTCACAAATTTAGATTTAATTGTGAAAGTGTTGGGGCTGTCTACATCGTGAGAATTTATGAACACCAATACAGTATTGGCAGGCAACAAGGATTTGGCTAGACATATCATGGAACATGAGGGTCACTCCTTTGAATACATGGTTATTGAGCAGGTAACAAAAAACAAGAGAGGTGGCCCATGGCAATTAATTTTAGAAAGTAGAGAATTGTATTGGCAGTTGAAACTTAATGCTTCTGCCTATCCAGGTCTCAATGAGTATTGCTCTTTTAAGTGTATTTTAAAGTTAAAAGCACTTCAAAGATGAATAAGTTCTGTTTGGGAGGCATTATTTTACAATTGGCGTATATAAATTATTCTTGTTTTATTCATAGTAGTATTGCACAAACATATTTTTATTTATATTTATTTTTTATAAGTATGGGATTGTTTATGATGTCACTATTGCTGATGTCATTTCCTGCTGACATTATTGCTGATGTCATTTCCTTTTGGAATATTTTAAAGAGAATGTTTAACTGTTGTCCTGTGTCTGAAGAAGTTGGATTACTTGTTCAATGAAAGCGCTTACATAAACATTTTGGAGATTACCACCAGCCTTGTGTGTTCTTTTATGATACCAGAAAAGTTGCCTCTGCTGTTCAGACACCACAGCATGCACTAACATCTACAGATTTCTTTTCTGTTGCAGTTGTATCGATGGGCAGGTTGGAAGGTGATAGAAGACTGCAGCCAGTGCCAGCAATGGTGACGTACCGCTGCACTTGATTTGTCAGCTTGCTGGATGTCAGACCCCAGTCAGGGAAGTAGTGTATAGGCAGTAGAGAGGGGTGTAAGTATGTGACATACATGGGGAAATGGAAAGGGGAGCAATTATTTTGAAAGGTAATGTTTCACTACTCTTTTATACCAAGAAAGAAACATTTTTATTCATTCATTCATCTTAGTTAATCAGATAAATGAAGTCCAAGAATCCTTCTCAGCCACATCTCATATCAGAGGTATAGGAAAATAAGGTGTTAAAACCATCCATTGTTTCCCGCCTTTTCCCCAGCTGCCTGCCACCCGTCTGTCCCATCTCAACTAACTGACTAGTTTGTCCCCCTTTACCAAGGCTGTAATCCAAAAAAGAAGGACCATCATTTTAAGCAGCCATTAGGACTTTTCTTATTTTTTCCCTAACCCCATGGCACATGCCCAATTACACACTCCTAGGATTGGCATGAAATGGGCATCAGGAAAAAAATGATGAGCTGAAAGTAATCCATGAGAGAAATGCTGAGTAAAACAAAACATAAAAACTTGATAGCGCATAAAGCTTTCGGGAAGAACCCTTTCTCAATACTAAGTAGTATTGAGAAAGGGTTCTTCCCGAAAGCTTTGCGTTTATCAAGTTTTATAAAGTGTTTTACTCAGCATTTTGTCTTCATTTATGAAATGGGCATCAGCCATGACATGTCACTCATTTTTACAAGTGTCATAATCCCTGAAGCCAGCACTCCTGTATCATCTCTGGTTTTCACCGAGGACTCAAGCCAGGACCATGTACCCTAGGCATGCCCCCAACAGACAAGCGAGCGGGGAGTGTCACATCACTTTGTCCTCCCATCCTCCTGCCAGCTGCAGCAAGTGTTCAAACCACTAATCAAAATCAGTTTGCCTGGGTTGTAGTCAGGGCTTTATCCCACAATCCCAGTGGAGATGTCTATGATATTTCAAACAAACAATATACAATACAATACAATACAATACACAGAGAATATAACCTGGAAAATGAATTATCTTAAAGACAGTTATGGTGGGATGCATTAACGATTATGTGCTAAATTTGAAAAAAATATGTGCAAGGAATATTTTAACAGAAGGTCATTCAGCAAGTTGAGTCATAGTACAGTGTTGACAAAGCTAGGTTAAATGATAATAAATTTTAAGTAGAAGGATATTGACAGAAAGGATATTAGAAGTCTGAGGGACCTAAAAGAGAATCAGATGGGGGGGGGGGGGCTGAAAAGAGGTAGCAGAAGAATAGGATAATAAAATAACAGTATCACAAAAGGAGTGAACATTTGTAATAACTCTAATTGTACAGGGTAATGAGTTCCATATGGCTAGTGTTATTTCAGAAAAGCTCTTTCAGCAATTTAAGACAGAATGATGACTGCCAAAGGGAGGGAAGCCTAAGCTGACAAATCATACATCTTCATTTTCTAATCACACAGAAAAGTTTACGAGATGCCAACTCTTCTGTCTTCAGCATGATCAACCATCATTATAACAACAGGTGACATTGCTAGAAAGTTGAGTGAGTTGCATAATATACACGCACACTTCACTTTCTATGACATTCAGTGAGCTGATTGTAGCAGAACACTTTAATTGCTGCAGCAGGAGTTATGCATCCCTTAACACTATCTAGATGGAACACAGCGCCATGTATCAGTGGCTGACACTGCTTTCCTGCCTCTGTTAGCTTTTATGACAAACACTGTCATGGCTGGGTTATGGAGCCCTAGCATGTATGAACTCTTAAACCATAGACCTCTCACACTCTGTTTTTTTATCTCACTCATAATAACACAGGCATCAGCTGTGTTGCCATATATTAAAAGCACACTTAGAGTGTTGCTGTTTAGATAACAGCATTTGTAACATGCAGCAAAATCATAACACAATTGCACTTACCCATTCACTGAGCAGTAACATTTCCCACTTACCTCCCATACTATTTACTTAAAAGAATTGGCAAACTGCAGTGATAGACATCTTGCAACCTCTCTTCTTTGTACTCATCAGCATTTTTGCAACATAACATTCATAAATTATAACCTTCAGCAAATTGTAAATCTATAGATGTATAACTGCTTTACTGATGTGTTTTGGTGGGCTCAAAGCATCTGGTTTCTGTTTTACTACTGGCAGTCCATGTGTTAATGCTGATTTTAAGAAATTGC
Organism: Protopterus annectens; assembly: GCF_019279795.1. Lineage (NCBI taxonomy): Eukaryota > Metazoa > Chordata > Ceratodontiformes > Protopteridae > Protopterus > Protopterus annectens. The sequence goes on along the minus strand of NC_056745.1, from coordinate 1,393,635,833 downwards.
TGTACACTGTTACTCGTTAAGTGCTTTATGACTTTCATAGACAGCAGATCAAGCTCCATTCACTGCAAATGACTATGATGGGGTCTCTGATCATAACCCACTATTATGTGTTCTCAACATGGATGGCAAGATTCAGCTTTTGTGGCGAATTTCTTGGCATCCAAGTCTTGAACACATAATAAGTCTGTTATGATCAGCACCCTGCTCAGAATCCTGGACAAGAGACACTCTAAAGGATTCAACAATGCAACAACATTCTTAGCTACTGTCTCTATTATTTTTTATACTGAGCACCCATATGTTTTTTGTAACTTCTTCCCCTACACACTTAAGAATTCAGAAATTATTTTACTTTAGAGTCTCATTCCTTTGTCTTATAATCATCTGTTACAGTATCAGCCGAAGACTACAGCATCCCTGTTTTAGTGAAAATTAAGTGTTCATCATTGCCTTGGCATAACTGTACACTGGTGCACCCATCTGGCACCAGCTTTGCATCCCGACAAAAATCAGCTTGTCTTGTGCACACTTACAGATCCCACACTATTTTGTCAATACATGGAAATGTCTGAATCCCTTTTCAGCTCTGAAAACTAGCTGATGTATTTCAGTGCTCAGGCAGAACAAGATTATAGTAAAGGACACCCTTAACGGGAATAACAAAGCAGGGAATGAAATAGAAGAGCTGTACAAGATGACTGACGAACAAAAACAGCGCATGCCAGCTGATTATGAAAAACCGACACTGTTACTACACGAGTAGGGAGTAACCGGGCAAGCACAGCAAAAATGTGGGCAAGGGAAGAGGTAGTAATTTTGGACAATAAACTGGGAAATTATAACAAAAGTGAGTTTGATGTAAGGAAAAGCCTGGCCGTCTCTCTGTCAGTGGAGGGATTGGATAAGGCAAAGTTGTCTAAATGATGAAACTTTCCTGTCCTGTTCCTACTGCATTAAGGTGAATTTCTGGCAAGAAACGTTGTTATGTTGAGGGAAGAGGATAGAAGATGAATGTAATAGATGGACTTTACATCCCCCTTATTATCACTAAATAATATGCTTAAAGAGTTGTTGTTGTTGTCTTTCGGCTTTTCCCGGTAAGGGGTCACTACAGCGGAACTCCGGTCCGCTAATGATTGCTAGTAGATTTTTACAAAATGCCGAGGTGCCAGCTCGACACTCAACCTTCAATGAAGGCACGCCCATTTACGCACGCATGTCTTTCGAATGCTACCCAACCGCGGGGAGGACATGCAGACTCCACACAGAAGACACTCCCAAGCCCAGCCGAGAATCGAACGGGAGAACCTCTTGCTGTGAGGTAACCACGCTAGAGTAACTGTCCTTAAAAGTGTGCAGCAAATGAGCATTGGTATCTTGGGTTATGGCCAGAACCTTCTACACCCAAATAAGCTTTACACTTGCTGAGCAAACATTGGCTTCCCAGGATTTCACACACTTTGCTCTTAGCTCAATGCTTCCAGTGCTTTATTAACAAATGTAACTGAAAGTTTGCCTAGGCAACATTTCACACATGCACTCAAACAAACACACACACACATGCACACACAGGTAAATGCACTGTTTCCTGGGAGGGGCTAATTATGCTTTCAAGTGCCAGTTCATCTTGTCCTATCTTCACAGTAGCAAGCTGCCACAAGCTAAGTCAGTATAGCATACCATGAACAGTTACAGTACACTATCATTTGGAAGACATAAATAAAACAGATAGTTACCCTTCAAAAGGTGGACACCAGTACTTGTAAGACATCATCTTTACAAACATCCCCCCCCTTGATTTAATAAATAAACAAGTAGCTACAAAATATTGTGTGAATAATAACATTTCTTTATTTAAAATAAATAAAAATTCAGCAATGCACTTTGAAACTTAAATTTACATGCCCATGCACACTAAAACACAAAATAATGGGATTAAAGAAGGCTGATGGCAATTTGGAAAAACACTAGCTATCAACTATCTGGTCCTACTGCTACTACTCGCTGAAAGTTTTCTAAAATATGTCAAACTCTGACTTTTAAGAGCACAAGGAATACATTGCAAACATGAGCTTTCTAACCCAGAAGTTGACTCTAGGCTTCAGAAGCCAAAGACTAATTGCTTTCTAAGCATTTGGTCTTTGAACTTTGAAGCATCATGTGGTCTTATTTTCTGTTTTGTTCACAATTCAAATGTAAGATTCCTGTTTGCTCTGTAACATATGTTTGTAGGAAGTGGCACTCTTAAAAATGAGTTATGTTATGTGTTCCTGCTTGAATTCAGCTTCATTTACAAGGCATGATGAAGTTCTACAGATGGATAACTGAACAATATGCATAGTTTTACATACTTTTATATCTCTTTTGCATGTTTTACTTGAAGAGCATTGCATTGTGTACAGTACTTTTTTTTCTGAAAAATAAGCATGCTTTAGCTCAGTATAGTCCACCCACAGTAACAAGGGTAGCAAAGGCAATGATTTGAATCCTGTAACTGCCTTTATTTATGGAGACTAATGTATGCTGAGGCAATTAAAAGCAGTCTTCATAAACAACAAAGCTAACTTAGACTGTCCATTGTAAAACTATGACTTAGCAAGCCCATGGTACTCAGAAAAAAGAACACCTAACACCACACATACAGTCACATGCAATGGAGCCCCAAACAGTAAGCCCATATGGAAAGAAACATACTTATGAGGACTCTCATTGCAAGGGACTCCATTATAAGACATAATGATACCCCTCCAACCAAGCTAAACAAAGAGAAGATAACGGTGTGTTGCTTATCTGGAGCCAGAATCTGCCAACTCATGCATGCACTCAAGTCATTACACTACAGGTACCAGTATGACTCCAACGTAATCCACGTAGTTGTAAATGGCATAAGCCATACTTCCCTGGATTATGTGAAGACAGACATTATGGAGCTCTCAGGCTAGTATAAGCCTAGCACTACTACCATCACCGAGGATGATGCCACAATATGAGCAAAAGATGACTGATTCTAACAACTGGCACTCTTTCTGGTGTCATTCTATGCAGGGCCGGTGTTAGCATTTTGGGGGCCCCCAGCAAATGTCAAGTTGGGGGCCCCCTAGGCACTTCCAGTATAAGTATCATCCTAACAATGCCATCCATCCTAAGCAACCTTTTATTTCATGCTGCAAACTTTTAGGAGTAGTATCCACAGACAGACCTGCAGCTACAAGCTTTTACATTACAACAGGCCTATGTATCACACTATCACTATGTTGAGCTGTCTAACAAAGGGGCAGTTAGAGTTACTGGCACTTAGTTGCAACAGTGATACATTGCAACAAGTCTATGTACAGGTCTGGACTTAAAGTGAAATGATGACTGGACCTACATTTCAACCCCCCCACACACACACACCCTCCAGTCCTCTCCTCTGATTCTTTCTCTTTTTGGGCTCCCCATACCATCCACGTTACCTTTATCTTCCTTCTCTCACATTTTGCCTTACTCTAAGCTTTTTCAAGAAGCCATAACTTTCTATATGCTCTGAAGTGCATTTTACACAACCTTTTCATCCAATAATAGCTTGAACAGAAATTATGATTAAGGAAAGAAATTTACTGCTGTGGTTCAGCTTTAGTTTTCCTTGCATCCTTCAACACACGTTTCCTGAACAAGACAGCCCAGTAATAACCACTTAGGAAATAACTCAAGTCAGGGCCCAAGAAGCCACAGGTTTACAGATGGTCTGGGATGCATTTTAGAGCATTTTCTCAACATTTTACTCCAATGGTTGCCTAAATAAAATTATGGAGAAAAAATAATTTCAGTCTTATTTTTTCTTTCAAGGCATAATTTGTGCCCAAGGCTTTATTTTCAAAGCTGACAAAATTGTAGCTTACAGTAAACTAACAAGTCAGTAGTTGTGAGAATATTTAAGTCTTATCTGGAAATACTGCCTACCTCCATAACCCTCTAAAAAAGGCAAGTCACTGCCTATGCATCCCTCTGGTGTAAGACTGGGATGAAAGCAGAGATTTAAATTGCCTTTGTCATATATTTCAAGTGACTGATGATATACATATACATAGCATGTTCTTCACCCCAGCCAAAGGTAGCCACATGTATATGTGCCTAGTACATGATTGTGAGAATGATTTCAGTAATATTCAAATTTGTTGCTCCTAGACAGTACACCTCTCTTACACAAGCTATAGTAACCTTCTTTGTACACCTCTGAGGTCTGTGAGAAACACTGCCCTCAGCTCAAACACAAGCTATAATGACTTCATGTGCACCTCTAAGGTTTGACTGTGATGAAAATTAAAGATGTAATATCCACACAATCTCTAGCCCCGCATAACCCATAGCAGCTTTATGTACACACACACACACACATTTGAGCAGGGCTGGTTTTAGAATGGGTGTGGTTGTAAACAGAGGCTATTATTAGCTTTATCCTAAAAGGGACATATCTCAGCACCATTCAGGTTAAACTGATACACAGAAGAATAATGTATGTGTCCTGGCATTATTGGGTGCATGCACAGATAAAAATCAGTGATGTTTTTTACACACACACACACACACACACCACAGCAGTACTAGTTATGTACTTATTTCAGCACTGCCTTGTGCAACATTGGTACTGCCACACCAGATTAGTCATTGCTGTTTAGCAGTTGTCAAACAGCAGAAGCAGTAAGATTTATCCCATGGAGGAGTAATGCATGCTTGTCACTGTCCCTACTTTCACAGAACTTCCCTGATTTTGTTCATACTTTTGCTTTATCCTTCGTAAAAAAATCTGATTTGCTGTTAAATCATTCAGGATTACAAACAGTCAATTAATCTAGACATCTGAGTTTTATACTTATTGTCCAAAAATAGATGTTGATGCAAAATATGTTATTCTAGTAATTTTTAAGTGAATTAGAGAAATATTTAAACATATTTATGATTCTGAGTATTTATTTTGGGATTGTACTGAATTCTTAAGCAAATAAATTGAGTTATAGTATCTGGTGTTCTGGTATTAGTTATAAAACTACCTGAAAGAGAAACTATCCCTGATGATCGGAAGCATCAGCTCTTCTTAAAATCCAAAGTTTGCACTGAGGTAAGTCACTCTGGGCTGCTGATCCCTCTAGTGCTTATATTGTTCATGTTCATTATCAGCTTCATACTAATAGGGTCATATCACAGCCCTGTTCATGTTAAAGAGCATAATTAGGAAATGAATGCATTTTTCATTCCTCGTTTTACAGACACAAATGATCAAGGGGCCCTGCAGCCATGGTTTTGCAGGGACTAAAAGCTGGCTATGTAGTTAGTTTTAGTGGAGAAAATGTCCAAAAGCAGAGTTTAACTAAGCCAGGAGCACTATGTCAGTAGTAAAATATTTAATGGCATGCTGATGCCTGGTACTTGACAAAACACTGTTACTACAACCAGAAATATCTTTGAATTGTAAGGGAGATATAAATAAGAGTTATTACCCTCATAGTTTATTAAGTATGCAAGACTGCTGCACTAGCTTTTGTTGGTTTTACAGATGTGACAAAATATCAGGATAAAATAACTTGCTGTGGTTGGGGGCCCCGGTGCCTAAAACCGGCTATGATTCTATGGGTATCCAATATTTGTCATCTTGGGAGGACATGGCTGACAGACCACATTGCTTTTTCAAGCATGGTTTGCACCTGTCCCCCATACACTTTCAAATATAGGATAAAACTTTACCCACCCCATAACGACAAACTGACAACCTACTGACATAGCAAAATCAACTGAATGGAACCTCAAGGTGTTACTGCTCAACACCCGAAGCCTAAAGAAAATACTACACTCCCTCCAAGCCCTCCTCACACATGAGAGTATAGACATCTGTGTAGTTGCTGAGACATGGTTTAAAACAGCACAGAGTACCCCGGTAGTGCAAGGTGTCAGTGCTTCCACACTTTTATACCAGTAGTTACACAGATAAGAGCTAAAGGTAGAGATGTTTCAATATACATCAGTAACAAGCAAACCTCTACGTTTGCTGCTTAGAATGATTTGCTGCAGTTCCTCCATGTACTGATCACCGCAGACAAAATCCCGTACTGTACCCCAGCCAGATGTAGGTTAATCTCCTTGTCCCAAGAAGCTCACAATGCATACTTGGACCTACTGGAGATACCTACCATCCCAACCTAACACACTACTTACAGGAGACTTTAATTACCCCTCTATAGACAGAGTCCTACACAGCCTCAAATCTGCAGGCACAGAGACTCCTGGATTTCATAAGTGCAAACATATTTGAAAAAACACCCACTAGAAGGTGAAGCATACTGGACCTCGTACTGTTATATATGGGAAAATGCTGCATCCCCGAATGACTCATCCTTCCTGGTAAGGTCTAACCAAAAAGCACACTCCTTAGAAATCAAAATCAATTCTGTAATTTCAGTAAAATCAGTAACAAGAACTATTCCAATGAAAACGACCTTTCATTAAATGATGGCTTGTCAAAATTCTATGCCCTCCAAACCCTGAGAACACAGCAGTCTATGCCGAAGTGTTCACAGAAGCTCTGTTCAACCATGTCAGTGGCTAGATAGAGGCTGCTGTACTTACCAGAAGTAAGCCCAGAACTAGCCCCAGAAACAAACTGTCCTTGTGACATCCCAAATTAAACAGGATATACAACAAAAGGAAAAAAAAAATCAGGAAGGGCAATTCCCAAAATGTTAAAAACCCTCTCTTCAATGTAAATAGGCAATTAAGAAGGATAATTAGGTCAAACAAAGCCAACTCTGAGGTTAAGATAGCCTTCCAGGTGAAAGATAACCATACGGCCTTCTTCATCTATGTCAGAAACCTTAAGAGCAGCACATGGTAATGTTCTGAACTGTTGGTTAATGGTGCCACAGTCACCAAGCCTGGCGATGTAGTGAACTTGCTAGCAGACAAATTCAGTTCCAACTTTACCTCACTATTACTCCCAACCATCTGCTAAGAAATACCCCCAAACAGAAGTCCTGCAACTGTAACTAGGGAGCATATACTGGCTGCACTTGCCAAAGTGAAGAACACAGACTCAATGGGCCTCAGTAACATCCCAGGATGCCCTCCTGAACAGTGTAAAATATGATTTATCTGGACTGCTGGAGTCACTTTTTAACTATAGTCTTAAAACAAGCTTTGTGCCACAAGAATGGATGACTGTGACTTTCATCCCCCTTCATAAGGGAGTATCTTAAATAGATACTGGAAACTACAGACCAGTTAGTCTGTTTGCAATCATGGAAATTATCAACAAGGACAAAGGAGGCCTTCAGAGACTGGAATCATCCCATTTTGGTTTTGTAAAAGGAAGGCCATGCTTACTGAATCTTGTGGACTTCTTTGAAAAGGTCACTAAGGCAGTGGATGAATGGAATGTGGTGTATACTGCCTACCTACATCTGGCTAAAGCATTTGATACAATATTCCACTTGTGCATTGTTGACAAATGTACAAAAGTAAGAATAACCCTCTTTATACCATGCTGGATAACTAGTTGGCTCACAGGTAGGACCCATATGGTTAGGATCTGCGAGGTCACCTGCACAAAGAGAACAGTCACCAGTGGAGTTCCTCTGGGGTGTATGCTGGGCCCACTCTTCTTTGACATATACTTCTCGGAGATCAAAGCAAATGTCACGGTGTCTGGCTGATCAAGTTCATAGATGACTGCTAACTGGGAGCAGTCATTGAATCAGGAAGGTCTGATACAGACAAAAGCTTGGTGCCAAAGCCATGGCTAAAAAACTAAATGCCAAGATATTCTTAATAGTACCTTTTGGGAAGTCAGTCACCCCGGGTAACTATGTCATCAATAAAACACCCCTGAAAGTCGATTCACTACTCGCGGATCTAGGAATTCATGTATATAGTATCCTAGTCTTCGATCAGCATGTGCCCAAGGTAGTAAGAAAATTATTCTATGTTGCTCAGCTTACAAGTAAGGACATGGCATCTAGGTCCAAAGAGTTCATCATACCACTGTACTTGGCCCTTATCAGACCCATTATAGAGTATAATGCCCAATATGGATTTTTACCCAACCAGACACATGCAGCAACTGGAATATCCACAAAGGTTCCTTACAAAAAGAATACAAGGAGTAAACACAATGTCCTACACTGATCACCTCAAAACCCTGTCACTTTACTTTGTGTCATACAAACTACTGAGAGGTGATCTTTTGCCTGGTGCAAGGTATTCCTGGACTCTGTTTTGATGAACCTTTTGCACGTTTGCAAAACAAACAGCACCAGTGCTACTAGATCAAAAGACCTACATTTTTCTTGTGACATACATACAGCATGTTGGAGAGAACAGATATGTTTTTTAGAGAATTCCCATTCTCTAGAACAAGCTCTCTATCCATGTGAAGCAGAGTTACTCCCAAACCATAATTAAACACAACTTGGACCTGTAGATGGGTAACTGGAAATTCACCCCAGTCTGGCGCTTATGGTTCTGATGGACAGAAGCAGTCAGTAAATTACCCGCTATATTAATCGAATTTGTGGGTCACATTTGGGTGAGTGTGAATAATAGTTACCCAATTTTTACTCCACAAAGGCACATGCGTGAGTTTCCATGCAAAATGTACACAATCATACAGTCATTCACAGACATAAACACTCCTTCGCTGTCTTAAGGTAATGCTGCTTTATGCATTTATGCATTTACAGTATCTTTCCAAAATAAGATATCACACTCACAGAAAATAGGGATAGAGTAGGAGTTACTTGGCTGGTCCAAACTCCTAGCAAAAGCACAGACACATAGACATGCCCACCTACACAGACACAGAAACATTGAGACACAATCAGATACACAAAAGTCCCAAGTCCCAATATTATCTTTTGTCAATTGCCACTGACCACTCACTGTACAGCCACTGTGCAACAGATGTATTAGAAAAGCCACACATTTGCAAAATTAGCAAGTCAGTCTAAACAGTGTATGATAACAAGGCTGATCTAAAGTTGTGTTCATACCTCTCAAACTGTTCATAGGTTCATAGGTTCATACTAGGCTATCTGCCCTGGGGCAATTATAAGCCTAGCCTGATTCTGTATGGCTTACACCACCCCTTGATTTGAGTATACTGTGCCCTTTTTAAAGTTTAGTTTACTGTGCCTCTGTCTAATAGTGACACGGGAGTAATCCTTGGGACAAACCTACGATCCCCCATCCACCTATCGAGATTCTTCTTGAAGAGATTCAGTGTGGTGCTCTGCCTCACATGAACTGGAATTCTATTCCAGAGCGAAGGGAGCCTCTGGGTTATGAACCTGTCCCTCCAGCAAGTTCTATTTATTTCTGTGCTGAGGTTCAAGTCCCTCAAGCGTGTGGCTCTAAGGGATTTAGATTTACTGAGGTGGAGCGAGAAATCTGGACAAAGCCTAAAATAACAGTGGGACAAAGGCCCAAAAGCAGGGACAGATTTTAAATATTAACTGTATAATGCAAATAATACTTAATGTGGAGCTTTTCTCCCCAGGCCTTCGCTGAAAACAGACCTGCGTCCTGTCGGACTCTCCTGGTCAACAAATGTAAATAAATAAATAAATAAAATATTGCTCTTATAATCTTAGAAAGTTGCTAGAATAACAGGGTTTGCATTTGCATACATTTTCTGATAGCTATGAAGTCTGAAACTCAAATGTATGCCTTGATTTAGTGATTTATTTATTTATTTATTGACATTTGATTACCAGGAAAGCCCGACTGGGTAGAAGCCCATTTTCAGTGGAGGCCTGGGTAGAAAAACTCCAAATTATTGCAAAATATTTTAAGAACAATAATTTTACAGTCTTCAAGAAAATACTCCATTTGTCAGAAAAACAAAAAATTGTGTGAGGAACAGATGAAAAATATGAGGTAAAAAAACTGGACAACTGAGCGGGATGGTGTTTCCTAAAAGAGACATATCATAGACACTTATTTTAAATGACATAGATTATGTAAACCAAAAGATCTTCCTTAATTGTAATATTTTAGCAGATAAGTTCAAAATCAGCGTTATGTAAAACAGTCACTGCGCATTAGTTACAGAGAATGGAAACAAGAAACTCCAGCTCTTACAAGTTCTGCTCACCCTAGAGAATTCTGACATCTGTGCAGCCACTAAGACATGGTTTACAGCCATGGAGAGCACATCAGCAGTGCAAGGCTATAATGCCTTCCACACATTTAGACCAACTATTACACAGAGATCAAAGGTGGAGATGTCTTGATTTATATCAAAAATAAATATACCTTGAGGCTGGTCAAAAAGGATTTTGCACTTGAACTTCTCCACATTCAAATCACCATTGGCAAAATCCCATACCACTTCTTTGAAAGATATAGATCCTTAATAGTACCTTTTGGGAAGTCAGCCACCCAGGAACCCCATAACAAGTGCTTAAGCTTAGAGGGAGCACTCATTATCCAAGCCAACACCATATTCATGGGTTACCTGACTATTAGTTGGGAATCATATATGATACCAAATGTGGATACACAGAGATTCCTGGATTTTCTAAGTACAAATTCCTTGGACTAAATGGGCAGTATGCTGACCAGAGGTGCAAACATACTGGCTCTGGTCCTCACTAATATGGGCGAATGTTGCACACCCCCTAGTGTAATGTCCTTTCTGGTAAGATCAGACCACAAAACAGTCTCCTTTGAAGTAAAAATAAAACCTATAACCCTGCTAGCCCTGGAATATTCAGGAACTACTCTAAGGCTAACCTCCTACTATTATGTGATACCTGGCAAATTTCAAGCCCCCACAAACCCTAAGAACACTGCTGCCTATGCAGAACTGTTCACAGAACCCCTATACAAACATGCTAATAGCTAAATAGAGTTAGCTGTACCCACCAGGAATAAGTATAGAACTAACTCAAAAAAACAAGCCACCCTGGTAGAATCACAGCATTATTAGGCTGAATAACAGAAGGAAGAAAATCATGGAAAAAATGAGGAGCTGTAGCACCCATCAAGATCAAAGCACTCTCATCAAACTAAACAAACAACTCAGAGGATAAGTCAAGTCTGCCAAAGCCATTTGAGGTAAATTTGGCCTCCCAGGCCAAGGACAACCACAAGGAATTATGTAGCTATGTCTGCACACCTCAAAGGCATTATGCAATTGTTTACATAGCTCATTGTTATTGGAGCTGTCTATACTGAGCCAGAAGGTATAGCAAACCTACTGGAAGACTAACTTTACCCCTCTGTCCCCCTCAACCTCCCCTCATGAAATACCATCACATGTAACTCCCCTTCTATCACTAGGGAACAGGTTCTCAATGCTCTGTCTAAAACCAAGAGCACTATATCCTATATAGATGGGTCCAGTCAATATCTTAGGATGTCTTATAATTAGCATGAAACATGATCTACCATGCAGTCTAGAATCACTATTTAAGTGTAGCCTCCAATCAGACTTTATGCCTCATGAATGGAGAACAGCAGCAGCCATCTCTCTCCCCAAGGGTGAGCCAACCACAGGCCAATAGCTCTCACTAGTCTCATATGCAAAGCCATGGAAATAATTGTCAAAGAAATGATCAGTAATGACATAGGAAACCTCCAGACACTGAACTCAACCTAATTTTGTTTTGTCAGCAGCAGGTCATGCCTACTCAACCTGGTGAACTTCTTTGAGAAGGTCACCAAAGCAATGGATGAGGGTAAAATTGTTCACACTTCCCACCTTGACCTGGCTAAGGCATTTAACACAATACCCCACTCAAACATTGTTGATAAACTTAAGAGGTTAAGTATAAACCCTTATGTCACCCTGTGGATAGCCAGATAGCTCACAGACATGACCCAGGAAGTTATAATTTAGGAGTCCATCTCTACAAAAAATTGATTCACAAGTGAAGTCCCTCAGGGATCGGTCCTGGAACTGTTACTTTTTAGTATTTACTTCCCTGAAGTTAAGGCCAATGTCAATGGCCTTTAACTGAACAAATTTGCTGACAATTGCAAATTAGGAGCAGTCACAGAATCCCCCAGTGACACTAATGTTCTCTGGGAAGGGCTGACGCAGACTAATAACTTGTGTGAGAGGTATGGACTAAAACTAAATGCCAACCAACATGAGAATGGAGAAAGGAGATTCTGCCAATAGGGATGACTGCAACTGGGGTACAGAGAATAGGAAAGAGCGGGCTGGAATTTACTGGAGAAAACTGGCAAAGGAACCAATGTATTGGGAGCAAATAATTAGAGAGGGAAAGGTAACAGAATGGAAAGAGGCCAAGAAGTAATTTGAACTGCAGGCTAAAGACTGCCTTCCCTATCAAAGATTGATATCAGAGTATAAGCAAATAGAAAGGAATAGGGGGATCCTAAGTAACAGATCAGCACTGGTAGAGTTTTTAGTAGAATCTAGAACAGAAGCTGCTGTTAAAGAATAATTAGTAGGGTATATAAAATATTGCATGATAACTACAAGAATCAATCAGAGGAGGATAGAAAGATAGATTTAGGATCTTTGCTTGGAAATGTTTGCATAGGTATTTTTATACCCCAAGCTGACTCCAGAGAATATTTCCTCAGGTAGATTCCAAATGTTGGAGATGTGATAGGGAAGAAAGAGGTACTTGGGAACATGTTTTTTGGAAGTGTAATGAGTTGGCAGACTACTCTATCAGAAATACTGGGTGAGCAAATTGGTGTTACTCGGGAAACATTGATAAAGAATCAGAATTGCCTAGACTTAGGGGCAGAGCCTGAATGGCTAACTGTTAGCAGCATTATTTTGAGCTCCTTAAACTACACCAAATTATAGGAAATTAAACTATCTATTTTCTTTTTTGAAAACAAGACAAAACTGTTGCTAAACTACTAATCTAAAGATATACCAACTTTGAGGATTTTATCTAAATATTTCCCTGTCAAAATATTTTGGAGAAAAAACATCATTGTGGAAATGATCGACATAAAGAATTCTGACTCACTACTGAAGAAGGATATACAACAGATGTCTTCCACTCTTCAGGATCTCTCATTAAAGATGGACAAATTTACAGATAAACTTGAAAGTCTTAGAGAGAACTGTCAAAATCAAACTCACATCTTAAAAGAGATTCTTCAACAACAATCCAAATTAATAAACATTGAAACATCACTTATTGACATCGATGGAAGGCTCAAGGAAGAAGAGAACCGGGTTGAATTTCTCACCCAACAAAATAATTGGCTAACCAACAAACCAGACAACCTAGAAAACAGGGAAAGAAGAACTAATATTAGTATTTTGGTCTTCTTGAAAAGGCTGAGGGTGAGAACATCATTTTATTCTTAAATACTTGGCTCCCAGAACTACTTGATTTAAAGGGATGCTTATCTAATGGTATTGAAAGAGCCCACAGAGCAATAGCGAAATCAATGCCATTATCACCTTCTGCTTCTGCCAGGTCCATAAGTGTTAAATTTTTATCATAACTGGACAAAGATCTTATTCTCAAGTCAGCTTGGAGGAAGAGCCCACTAAACTATAAGCAGCACCAGATAAGATTTGACAATGACTATTCATCAAGAGTACTAGAGCAAAGGAAGAAAGCCTGGCCATTAGTAAGGTTGTTAACACAAAATAAAATAAAAACTCATCTCGTATATCCAGCAAAAATCAGAATTTCTTTTCTCAAATGACTTAAAAACTTTCAACACTACGAATGAAACCATTTCCTTCATCAAAAACAATATAATCCCCATTCCTGAAGATATGGATTGGTCAAGTTCTTCCACATTAAAGAAGATCTCCTGAGAAAAATAACTGGTCTGAAGTAGGGAAAAAGAAACAGAAAACAGAACTTAAAAGCTGTGCTACTTCCAAATCTCTCAAAGTATCAACTAAATTTTAAGTTTAATCTTCTGAACAAAGAAAAAAAAGTATGTATTCTTATATGTCTTTTTTATCTTTTAATTTATTACATGATTTTATTGACAACTTGTTTTATATATATATATATATATATATATATATATATATATATATATAGTATTTCATAATTTCTAGGTATCTGATTCTCTAAGCATATATAAATGGAGGGCTATGTTTGTTATGGTTGAGCTTTGACTCATATTCAAATATCTATTTTATTTAACTAATCAATAGCCTTTTAAGCTAATGGCATTGGTCTGACACTGCTGTGGTGATTTGTCTCATTATTTACATGATATGGAAACTACATTTTTTTATATAGTAATGCTTTAAAGTAAATTGATATTTTTACTGGTTTTGTATTCTCTGGAATTTCTTGGGCTTTGTACCTTCGTTGATATGGGACACAAATTCCTCAAAGTTAAAATGTCTACATTTTGTTTTGTAATGGTTTTTCATGTTTAAAATATCCTCACACTCTTTTTTTACATCTCGAGCGCATGTACGTACTCGAGCTTCCTTTACACAGCCTTTAATAAACAACGTTCCTTCTATGTGCTTATAAAACAAAAACAAATTCCGTTCGTCTCTACTTATGTAAAATGAAGCTAATCATGGCTTCATGTCATTCTTACAGATGCATTCTCTTTATTGTTAGTTGCATACTGTTTCCTGTATTATTTTTGTAGATTAAACACATAACGTACAAATCAGAAATAACTTTATTTTAATATAAAAGAGAAGGGATGGGAAAGTTGAGGTTTTGATCACCATATGCAGCATTCCTTTTTAGATGAAGAGGCATCACGAAATAATAGAAATCTGTCCCATAGTTATAGCTATGCACATATGCAATCTCTTTGAAGATCTTCTTAAAGGGGAAATACAATTTTAGCATCTTAGTTTTAAGGGCTAGTTTTAATATTTACATTGGATTCCCTAGGATCGTTCTGCTTTATTTACACATTTTGATTAGTAGTAGATGTTCTGATAGAGGAAGGGTTGAAATAATACTAGAAATGTAAGATTATGGGGTAAGTAAGCAACACATGGAACAATATTCGGACTTAACCTAATTTTTACTGGGTCACAATTATGTAGGCAGACTTCACCAAACCTATTTACACTGACTGTTTATTCTGTCAATACAGCCTATTTTAAAAGTCACAGCTCTGCTGAGCGGATTATTTATGTACGGATCATAAAGCATATAACCTTGTACCCCTTCCATTCAGACATAGCTAGAAATTTAACAATGAACTTGAGTTTATCTGCTGTACTACAAATTTCAGTCTCTGATTAATGCAATTGTAGATGTTTTGAGAAACGTGCATAGATAGCATGTGATATCAAAGCAATATCAGTCTCTTTATCAATCTTAAAGCTCACTAAACTCAATGAAAAGGAAGTTTCACATGCCAGTCTGTTTGAATATCAGACACAGTAATAGTGAAATGAACCTAGAAAAATGTTTTTTGAATATTATTTTTTGTCTTATTCTTAGGACCAACTTCTTTAATCAGTCTTAGTTTTGTCTAACAAATTGCAGCACAATGGCCAGCCTTTTACATTTCTTACACCTTCTGTCACATGTAGGATACTGTCCTGACTCAGGATGATAATAGCCACACTTACAGTCAAACAGGCACATCTTATTTTGTACAAAAATGAAATAGCATCAGAAACAATGTTAACACTTCAGTTATCTCAAACACAATGACCACACCACAGGCTCTAAATTTAATGCATAATAAATATATACACTCTTAAACTGGTAATGTGATATGAAAGTTTTGTAGTGACAATATCTATAAAAGTTACTCACAGTATTTAGATACATTCTAGCACTTTTACTTTTCTTATTTTTAATAAAGAGCAACATTTTATTTTGAACATGTTCATTTTCACATGCAGTACAATCTCCAATTAAAGTGTACTTGTTATTGCAACATTGATTGCTGATACAATAATTTTATAATTAAATATTTCTATAATACTAATACATTAACTTCATGTGAGAGAAAACATGCCATAGTCAAGCATGTAAATCTAAACATCACAAACTACTTTATTTAGTCTTGATCTCCAGATTGATTTAACACTGCTCCTTAAAAATAGTTAAGCACACAAGTTAACATAGTATTGTCTGAGATCAGAAATTAACTAATGACCATATTGCTCTATTATTCCTATATTAAAAATGTAACAGCTGGACCAGTGGCTTTACAACTTGTGCTTTACTTCTCATCACAATCTGTAATAGTGCTGTTTGTTTACTCCACTGTCCCACCAGATCACTAAGCTAATCTGTTTTCAAATCATCAGCCTTGAAATGACTCATAAGCCTAACCTATTTATGATACTTAATTCCAGTCCTGCTTTATTTATATGTTTTGATTAGTCAAAGGACTCATTTTATATATTTTAGCCTCCTTACATGTCCATTCTTTAGATTAAAAGACATTCACTGTATACACTCCTAATACATGATCTGAAGTAGTTACTTCATTTGCTCTGCAACCTGTGGGGTATCGGATCCAACTTCGGATCCGAGCCGGCAGCTTTCCAAGCTCCAAGATCCAAGCTCCTAGCTCCTCCCCCTACCCATAATCCCCTGCTACCAACCACATTACCTCAGATCGTTTTTTGCCGTGGCTGAAGAAGCTTTCCCTTTGAAGAGCTCCTGGCTGGGTGAGATCGTTTCTATCTTAATTTCACCAAAAAAGTTTCAAATCGTGTGTGTGTGGTAGTAAACCTTTTCTACCCCTTTTAGTGTTAGTTTTAATTTTTCTGGTACAGTTAATTAGTTTTTCTTTGTCACTCCCCCTCCCCCCTTAGCGTTTGGGTGTGTGTGTGAGTGCTTTAGCATGGCGGAAGGGCCTAAGGCCATTTTTTCCAAATGTACTGTGTGGCCACAAGCTTTCCCCAGCTGATGGCCACACGTAGTGCATTTTGTGCCTGGGGGCAGCTCATCTCTCAGAGGCCTCAGGAATCAGAGGGGACAAAAGAAGCTGTGGTTTCGCAAGTCTCAGCAATCCCATCCAGCTGCGGACCACTCGTCCTTTAGAGGCAGAGAAGGACAAGGTGGGCGCCGGCCCAGAGGCAAAGGGGGGCCGCATAATTTTGGGTCTAGAGAACCTTTCTCGGACAGACCCGCGCAACAGCCTTGAGGGCTTGCCTGACTGTCCCTCTCTGGAGGCAGTCGGGGGGCGGTTGACGGAGCACCTGTCAAACTGGGAGTCCCTTACAACGGATCGATGGGTGCTCCGTATCATTTCCAGAGGTTACTTCATTCCTTTTCTACATCTTCCCCCCAAAACCAGACACCTCCCCTGATGTCCCACCCGATCAGAGGGAGGTGGCGGCTTCACAGATTTTGAAGCCGCTAAGAAAAAGAGCCATCCAGCTCATCCCCCCAGATCAGTCCGGATTGGGTTATTACTCAAGGTTCTTTTTGGTGCCAAAGAAAACGGGGGACCTCAGACCCATCTTAGACCTTTCTGCTCTGAACCGGTTTATACCCGAGGAAAAGTTCCGGATGGTCACTCTTCAATCTATCCTCCCCCTTCTGCGGGAGAACGACTGGATGTGCTCCATAGACCTCAAGGATGCGTACTACCACATCTTAATGGACAGACGATCCAGGAGGTTTCTCCGCTTCTGGCTCGGAGCCAGTCATTATCAATTCAGGGTTCATCCATTCGGCCTCACTTCAGCACCCAGAGTGTTCACCAAAGTCATGGCAGTGGTTGCTGCCCACCTGAGACATTCAGGTCTTCCCGTACCTAGACGACTGGCTCCTTACAGCGACCAACAGGCATCAGCTCTCTGTAGTGAGAGATTACGCACTGACTCTAGCCCACAACCTAGGCATTTCAGTAAACCTGCAGAAGTCCTGCCTGTGCCCCACTCAAGCCCTAGAATTCATAGGGGCCAGGTTGGATACTCGAATCTCTCGAGCTACTCTAACATCAGTCAGAATGAACAGCTTTTCTTATCAGGTGTTAGCCCTTCTCCAGAATCCTTCTCCTCCAGCGGAGTTAGTCCTGAGGGCACTAGGGTCTATGGCAGCAGCGATTGGTCTTTCCCTCCATGCCCACCTGCGAATGCGAATATTGCAATGGACCCTTCAAGTCCAATGGTCCCTCTTGCTCCACCCTTTGAACACGCTCATACCGCTGAGCAGAGTTTGCAGGGACTCCCTTCTTTGGTGGTTGCATGCGTGGGAACTCAGAGAAGGGAGGCCCTTTGTGATCCCCCCGGTCGAAGCCACATTGACCACGGACACTTCTCGCTTCGGGTGGGGGGGCATTATTCAGGCAGATCCGTTCAAGGCACATGGACTCCCCTAGAGACCGCATTGCATATCAATGTCCTAGAGATGAGGGCGGTGCTTTTAGCTTTGCAAGCTCTCCACAACCTTCTTCCCCTGGGGACTATTGCGATCCAGACAGACAGCATGTCTGTAGTCTGGTATATAAACAAACAAGGAGGAACCAGATCCTACCCCATGTGTCGAGAGGCCATGAGAGTTTGGGAATGGGCGATCCCCACCAACTGTTTTCTGGTAGCAATGCACATCCCGGGACGATCCAACATATTAGCGGACAAACTAAGTCGGGTGCTACTAACTCCGTATGAGTGGCCTCTGAATCCATCTGTTGCGAAACAGATCTTCCACAAATGGGGTCAGCCTCGCTGCGATCTTTTTGCTTCTCCTTTAAACACAAAATGCAGCGAGTACTTTGCAATAATTCCTCCCAGAGGGGAAACCCCCAGAGATGCTCTGGTCCATGCTTGGCCTCCCGGGCTCCTTTATGCTTATCCTCCCCTCCCTCTCATGATGAAGTTCATTCAGAAAACCTTTCAGTTGGGGAGCAGAGTTATCCTCATAGCCCCATTCTGGCCTCGGCAGATCTGGTTCCCCTTTCTGTGGTCTCACAGTGTGGCTCCTCCATGGATTCTGGATCCCAGTCCAGAACTGATTTCTCATCCCGCGGATTGCCCAACACCAAACCTGGTCAACCTCAAGCTTGCGGCTTGGCTGATCCAGTTCCATTAATAGCTAGGACTCCCGGTATCTCATCTCCCGTTAGGGCTATTCTGGTTGCAGCTCATAAGCCATCTACTAGAAAACTTTACACCAGTAAATGGAAACGTTTTTCCATTTGGGACGAAGATAAGGGCTTGGACCCATTTACTGTCCCTATCCCGACCATCCTGGACTTCCTCTCGTTAATCTTTCGACAGGGAGCAAGCGCTTCTATGGTTAAGGTGCAATTGGCGGCCATCTCCCTTTTACATGTAGGTGATGGCATAGGTTCCTTAGCATCTACAAAGTTGTGCAAAACCTTCTTACGAGGCATCTTCCTTTTAAATCCACCGATAAAGTCTGTGGTCCCCCCATGGGACCTCACTCTAGTCTTACAAGCCTTGACGAGTCCACCTTTCGAACCTGCAGCCTCAATTCCGTTGAAGTTCTTGTCATGGAAAACAGCCTTCTTAGTGGCTATTACTTCGGCCAAAAGGGTTTCAGAATTACAAGCCTTGTGTATGAAGCCTCCTTACCTTATCTTTCACAAAGAGTGTCCCTCAGGACTAACCCGTCTTTCTTGCCTAAGGTTGCTTCAGAAGCAAATATAAAACAATCGATAAATCTACCAGTGTTTTTTCCCACATTTCAGAACAAGGGAGAATACACATTACACAAATTGGATGTACACAGACAGCTGCGTTTCTACTTGCATAGGACTAGAGAGTTTCGCAAGTCGGACCAGTTATTTGTCTCGTATGCAAAATCAGCCATGGGTAAAGCCATTTCCAAAGAAACTATAGCAAATTGGATTCGTCAGTGTATTATTCAGGGGTACATATCGTCTGGCAAACCAGCCCCAGTTAATATCCATGCTCATTCTACAAGATCTGTAGCCACCTCAACAGCCTTCTGGTCTAGGGTTCCAGTGGACGACATATGTTCAGCAGCTACTTGGTCCTCTTCTCATACGTTCATTTCTCATTATAAATTAGACGTGATTTCGAGAAGTAGGGCTTCTTTTGGCTCCACAGTGCTTCGGAATATCCTTCCGTAAGGACCACCCAGGTTCTTATAATGTAGCTGGGGACTCTGTCCCACAGGTTGCAGAGCAAATGAAGTAACTACTTCAGATAAAGAAGTTATGTACTCACCATAATATTCCATCTTCATTTGTCTGCAACCGACCCCCCCCCCCCTGCCATCTCCCGAACCTTCCGGGATTTTTTTCTGATCACCTTTGCAGTTGATTTGTTTTTCATGTTTCCAGGTTGGTAAGGCAAAAAAAACTGATCTGAGGTAATGTGGTTGGTAGCAGGGGATTATGGGTAGGGGGAAGGAGCTAGGATCTTGGAGCTTGGAAAGCTGCCGGCTCGGATCCGAAGTCGGATCCGATACCCCACAGGTTGCAGACAAATGAAGTACCTACTCAGATGGAACATTATGGTGAGTACATAACTTCTTTTTTATTTAAATGAGGCAGCAGTTCTCACGTTTTAGATATAATTTCAATGCTACCCACTCCGATGTTTCAGTGCATCTAGTACAGTTCCTGTTTTATTTTCTGGCTTGTGTACATTGACTGTTTTAGCAGGGATCATAAAGCACAAGCATGTATTTGACATGAATTATGTATTACAAGCATATTTGTGCAGTATTATATACAGAATTATAGTACAGATCATACGTTCAAGGCTACATATTACATGACAGTTTACATGGTCATGTAAAGACGAATAAGTTATTAAATGCTTGCTACATCATTTACCCATATAGAACATGGAGGACACAGGAACATATATAGTTGTATTAGAAATAACTTGCAGGAAGCAAAGGTTATAGACATGTTAGCTAGCCTAGAGGTAGATAAAGATAAATTAGATGTAAACAGTAATCAGATTAAACACTTTGTCAGACTGTAATAGAGGAGATAGTTAGATGGAGTCTAATAACATATGCATAGTCTCTATAAGGTGTGCTCTTGAAGTGTTCAGTGTTTGCATTAGTGTAACATTCCCTACTCAGAACTCTATTTACAGTGTTCATTTCTGTCAGTGTATGCATGATTCTTTTTAATACACTGCTGCCCCCTTACTATGTACACATTTAACTTTATTATGCAGTAGCAAAAGCACAGCTACAAGATTTGATGTGGAAGGACATTGTCTGCATGTGAATGCCTTGAAGGTCTTGACTTTACTGTGCACGGCACACACCCATATACCGAAAGACAGGCATAAATAGATGCCCTAATGGAAAGGAAACACTCATGCAGGCAGACATGGCACTGCAAAGCTCATCTATCCCACTCACTGATACTGAATTATTGCTAGTGTCATTCATGGTACTAATCAGATCATACCTGTTGGTGAGAAGTGAGGCTGGTAAGGTGTTTAGAAATGTAACGGATACCCCCTCTGTATAAATAAGCATTACTCTGCTTTTGTACATACAATTAGACTTAGCGATCGTCAATATTTGCTGTTCCACATTAACTAGGAACAAATTCATTAGCCTTAGGCAGTAATCTTTTCAGAATCCAAGACATGTTGGTATAATGCCCATATGTATATGGTGATTTATGACAGTGCTACATCTTACAAGCATTCTGGTGCACATTTCAATTTCTTGACTACAGAGGTCAAATTCAGTGGGCATTTAAATGTTAAATAGTGCTTTTGTTCTACTGTCATTTCACAAGTGGAAAATATTTGGAAATGTTGTGAAAATATGTTTGTCAGAGTATTTTATACAGGTCCTGACACTCTGATTTCCAAGTAAATGTGTAAATATGTTGTATGTCAAGAAATAAGCAGATATTAGTTACTCTAGTTAGAATAAAATGCCTAACTGATCTCATTCTTTTGAAATAACTTTTACCTTTAAATAGTGCAGCTATAAGATATGTCTCTTTAACATATTGTAATTATCTAATTAATGCATTTGAACTGTTTTTGTGCTTATATTAAAATGACACTAAGAGCAATTTAAATGTGTTAAAATGTTATTAATAATGATTTTTGATATTATTACATTATCTCTCTACTCAACCAGACAGTATAATATCTCGCCCTACTTCATAGAAATGTTTATCATTTTATTTCATCATTCATCAAGCTAAGAATAATTAACTGAATATTATATGTTTTAATCTTCTATATGATTCTGATTCTTTCATATGTCTCTTCACTGACTATATGTGAAAATCTCAAATTAAAAATATAAGCTGATAGATTGATGTACTCTGATATAAAGATATTATCCAATATGAATTCTGTACTGCATCTTAGTTAACAGTCATTTAAGCTGTTATCAAGTTTGATTGGACTAGTGAAAAAAGGTAAGAAGGTTTTTAATGATTATAATATACTCATAGGTTCATAGATTAGTACTAAGTTAACTGCCCTTGCAAGCCATTTTAAGCTTAGCCAATTATCCCTTGTGAGACTCAAACCCTGCACCTTGTGTTTGTAAGGCAAACACTTTAACCATTAGGCCAC
The DNA here is from genome assembly GCF_019279795.1 of Protopterus annectens. Classification (NCBI taxonomy): domain Eukaryota; kingdom Metazoa; phylum Chordata; order Ceratodontiformes; family Protopteridae; genus Protopterus; species Protopterus annectens. The sequence continues at coordinate 1,393,613,389 of NC_056745.1, read as the reverse complement.
CCTCTCAACCTCCGTCCCATGTTCTCAGGGAAGTATCTTAAAATGAAATGGGCTTACTTGCAAAGTTTTTCTGAAACGTGGCCTGTTATATCAGAAGTGAACAACAAATATATCAAAACATAATTTATAACATCTTTAATATTTATAAAAATGATTCAACAAAGGTTTATTTGTTTTATCAGTTCATATCAAATTTTATACTGCTATTTAGTTAGTAATCTTTAATTATATGGTTAGTTGCCATGTCACTTTTAAGAAGTGTTATATGCATGTACCTGTCTCAATATAATGTTATTATTAGTTAGGGTTAGATATAGTTATTTTATTGTTGTAAAAAGGGTTATTCACACAAACTCTTTCACATTTTTGCATAAGGAAAATGGGATATAAATCACTTTCTTCTATTATTAACTTTAATTTAATTAACTTATATTAATGTTTCTTCCTGTATTCATATTGGAGCTCAAGCTCACTTTGTTTGATTCATCTTTTGGTTTGATTGATAATCTAATAGAGCTACTCACATCTTTCAGATTAGGGGTGACTTTCAATCCATGTTTGAAATTGGGTTAGATCCAAAAGATCTCTCTCAATTCTGTCTTATGAAATATGTATTTAATTATCAACTGCATTATAGATAATTCTGAGACCACAAATAGTAGATCTATTCATTTATCTCCAATAGGAAAAGCGCTTAAAAATTGGACGAGTAGCTTAAATTTGATTGACACTTTTACCTATAAAGAAAGTACCTCTTTATCATATTCACATAGAGATTATAGATTCAGTACTCAAACTAGAATTGATAAAATTTACATATCCCAAAATCTAAACATGAGAGTAATTAATTTTACAATTTTACCATGTATTCTTTCAGATCACATTTCTCTTATTCTTAAAATGGAATCTGACTTTAAAAAACTTAACCCAACAACTAGAATTCCTGCCTGTATTATTATTTTAGGAAATAAATTCTCCTCACCACTACTAAAGACACCGAGGGTAGACAAATACACAAAGAAAAAAGACCTTAGGTGTCGTCCACAGCTTCAGGCTTCAGTCTATTAAAACACTATTTATTAATTGCTTAAAAAGTGAAGCTGACAAAATGTAAACTTCACTGAAATATGGTGAACTGAAAATAGTTAAATATCCAAGCAATTGTCATCCACAGCTTCAGGCTGTTAAAACTCAATTTATTGAAAGCTTAAAAAGTGAAGCTGACAGGAATGCAAACTTAACTGAAGTACTGAAATAATTAGCCTAGTAATTAACATCCACAACGTCAGGCTTCAAGTTGTTAAAGCACAGTTAACAGATGCTTTGTAAGCAAAGCTGACAAAAACATATACTTCACTGGAGTGTAAAAAGCTGATGAAATTGTCGAAACAATAAGCACTTTCAGCAGATGCCTTCTTCAGATCATATAAAAGTATGGTTAGCTCTTCCTGTTTATAAAGAAAACACAATCAAGAGCTGGTAGTTGATTGTCTTTGGTGTTATTAAAGGCACAGGACAAAAATAAATGTTTAAAGTGGAGGCTTGTCTCCTATATGTAGTTCACTGATAAAAATGCTAGAATCATGTGTTAATGTTTGGTAGGTTCCTTCTAGATTTTAGAACAGGTCTGAGAGGTACTATTGTATTAAGACCTGGGGGTCAATTGGCTCTAAAATTATTGATCCAAAAGATCTCTCTCAATTCTGTCCTGTTATGGACATCTCCTTCCCTGATGTTTTGGGTGACCACTTCCACAGCTTTAAACAGGGAATTATGTGTAGGATGGACCAATATGTGTGCTGCTAAGGCATTGTGTGGAACTTTCTGATCAATGTCTCTGACATGTCATAGTATGCGATCCTTTAGTTGTTGGTCAGTTTTACCAAGGATAAAAGCTTGGCATTTATGACAGGTAGCCAAATAGATTATGTGGCTAGTAGTACAATCAGCATAAACATCGAAATGAAAGTTACGTCCAGATACTGGATGAAGGAAAGTGTTACTAGTATCTAGGTAAGAACAAGCTTTGCACCTGCAGCATTTAAAAGTACCTTTGCGGTCTGATAGTGGACCACCATGTTTAAAGCCATCTTTATGGCATAGTAATCTCTTGATATTCTTTTTATTCTTATAAAGAAACCTAGGTCTCTCTCCAACAATGTTCTTTATTTTGTCATCCGCTGTCAGAATCGGCCAAAATTTCCTGATCACTTCACAGACCTGTCGATTGTCCGAACTGTAAGTAAGCATACATCTAAGTTGTTTAGGTGTTGTGTTATTAGACTGTCTTCGTGTTGCTTGTTCAGACCTTTCTGAGTAATAAGGTTGACCTCTTTGCTTTCTAGAGGTTTGCACCTGTGAAATTGGTGGAAAATTATTTTCCTGGTAAGCCCTGTCCTTCAGATATCTATGTAGATTGGATTGCTCTTCCAAGAATTCCTCCTCATCAGTACATATTCTTGAGACTCTTAAGATTTGATTGTCAAAGATGTTATCAAAAATATATCTTGGATGCATGCTCTGCCTATGTAAGAAATGATTTTGCCAGGTCTCTTTCCTATGCACTCCAGTAGAGAGACCTTGGATTGGATGTAAGCGTATCTTGACATCCAAGAAATCTATAGCTGAGGATGAGTGTTTCATTTTGAACTCAAGAAGTCAGTGCTGTTGTTAATAAAGCTGACAAAAAGGTCCAATTGGTCAATATCTCCTTTCCATAAACAAAAAACATCATCCATAAATCGCCCATAATAGACAAGTTCATTCTTCCAGATATTTCCATCACTAAAGATTGTTTTAAATTCCCACTCAGCCAAGACCAAGTTTGAATAACTGTTGGCACATGGAGTTCCCACAGCCACACCCCAGGTTTGCAGATAAAAGGTATCTCCATACATAAAGATGTTATTCTCAAGGACTAATTCCAGCAGAGAACAAAGAGGTTCCATTGTTAAATTATGTCTAACCAGAAAATCATGTAAGGCCCTCAGGCCATACTCATGGGGGATCACAGTAAAAAGACTGGTTATATGTCCATAGTTACAAGTAGAAGGTTGTAAAAACCATCCCGAGACTTAATAGTGGAGAACAAGTCTTTCAAGAAGCTGCCTGTATCCTTCAGGACAGTGGTAGCATAAGGCAAAGCTTTCTTGAGTTCATTTTCTACATACGTGGAGATGGATTCAGTAATCCATCTTCTTCCAGAAACAATGGGACGTAAGGGAGGGTCCAAAAGATCTTTATGTATCGTAGGTAATCCACCAATGCTGGGAAACATAGGATGAGGTGTTTCAAAAAATTCATATAAAACTTGACTAATCCTTCTTTCCATCAATAGATCATATGTGTTCCCTCTGATACGTTCAGTTCTCTGATTTTCTTCTTTCTTACTCAATTTATGATGTCATGTTGTCATCCAACATCAGTAAAACTTTATTACGATACCAGTCTGCATCCATCACTACTAAGCAGCCACCTTTATCTGCTGGTTTGATCACCAAGCTATCTGTCCTTCTCAGTTGTTGGAGAGCCTCCTTTTCTTTCCTATTTAAATTATAGAAACAATTCTTAGCTTTATCTGTTGTACCTCTCACCTTATTTATCTCATCCTCACAAAATTTCATAAAAAGTTCTACTTGAGGAGGATTAACTGGAGTAAATAAACTCAATTTCTTATAGGTCTGCTGTTCTTTCGTAGAACCTTCTCCAAAAATACATTTCAGGGACACGTTCCTGTAGAAGAACCTAACATTCGTCATGAATTCATTCACTTCAGAAGAAACAGCTGGAATAAAATTCAGCCCCTTGTTTAACAGGCTGATAACATCAGGATCCAGTGTGATCTTAGATAAGTTAACTACTAAGTCATTACCCCCAATATTTAGTCCACAAACTTCTTCCGTTTGCGTTCTTGACTCTGCGTCCTCTGTGGCCTGTATGAATTCTCCCTCACAAAAACCGGCAATGGCCAGTTTACTGGTAGGTGCGTCGTCGCTTCTTTGGGTCTAGTAGCATTAATGGTGATGTTAGAGTTAACAGTCTCTTTTACAGCCAAACCTTGTCAAATTATGACAATAAGCTTAAACTACAAAAAATGGGTAAACTGAATCGAGATTATAGGGATTTTACTAACGGTCATATCTTTGAATGGCCTAGAGAGGATAATACTAGTCGAGGACGTCCCCATTTTTCAACTACCAAACCATACAAGGTTTGGCTGTAAAAGAGACTGTTAAGACTTTGCATCCTTCTCAAACAACTGCTACCTCATCACTTCTCTTCCCTCTTCGATTTCATCTACAGGAGAGGAGGTTCCTACTGTCAGCACTGATATTGTCACCAGGGATCTGGGAGGTACTAGTGCTAATGATACCAATGATAGTAGTAACTCTAACATCACCATTAATAATGCTACTAGACCCAAAGAAGCGACAACGTACCTACCAATAAACTGGCCGTTTCCGGTTTTTGTGAGGGAAAATTCATACAGGCCACAGAGGACGCAGAGTCAAGAATGCAAATGGAAGAAGTTTGTGGACCAAATAATGGGGGTAATGACTTGGTAGTCAACTTATCTAAGATCACACTGGATCCTGATGTTATCAGCCTGTTAAACAAGGGGCTGAGTTTTATTCCAGCTGTTTCTTCTGATGTGAATGAATTCATGACAGATGTTAGGTTGTTCTGCAGGAACGTGTCCCTGAAATGTATTTTTGGTGAAGGTTTTATGAAAGAACAGCAGACCTATAAGAAATTGAGTTTATTTACTCCAGTTAATCCTCCTCAAGTAGAACGTTTTATGAAATTGTGTGAGGATGAGATAAATAAGGTGAGAGGTACAACAGATAAAGTTAAAAATTGTTTTTATAATTTAAATAGGAAAGAAAAGGAGGCTCTCCAACAACTGAGAAGGACGGATAGCTTGGTGATCAAACCAGCAGATAAAGGTGGCTGCATAGTAGTGATGGATGCAGACTGGTATTGTAATAAAGTTTTACTGATGTTGGATGACAACATGAATTATCGTAAATTGAGTAAGAAAGAAGTAAATCAGAGAATTGAACGTATCAGAGGGAACACCTATGATCTATTGATGGAAAGAAGGATTAGTCAAGATTTATATGAATTTTTTGAAATACCTCATCCTATGTTTCCCAGCATTGGTGGATTACCTAAGATACATAAAGATCTTTTGGACCTTCCCTTACGTTCCATTGTTTCTGGAAGAGGACAGATTACTGAATCCATATCCATGTATGTAGAAAATGAACTCAAGAAAGCTTTGCCTTATGCTACCACTGTCCTAAAGGAAACAGGCAGCTTCTTGAAAGACTTGCTTTCCACTATTAAGTCTCTGGATGGTTTTGACAACCTTCTACTTGTAACTATGGACATAACCAGTCTTTTTACTGTGATCCCCCATGAGTATGGCCTGAGGGCCTTACATGATTTTCTGGTTAGACATAATTTAACAACGGAAACTCTTTGTTCTCTGCTGGAATTAGTCCTTGAGAATAACATCTTTATGTATGGGGATACCTTTTATCTGCAAACCTGGGGTGTGGCCATGGGATCTCCATGTGCCAACAGTTATTCAAACTTGGTCTTGGCTGAGTGGGAATTTAGCTTTATTATTTTTGCTTTGCTTAATTTTATCAACTATCTCTTTTAATGAAATTTGTTGTTGTAAGTCTAATTTTATTTTCTCTGCTAATTTGTTTATATTGGATAAGTTTATATCAATATCTATAGAATTTGAGTTGAGGAATATTGGTTTGAAGATCAGAATAGTGATGTTTAAAAGCATCAGGAATATCACTAATATATGAAACTACTGCATTACTTTTACCCTCATGTATAATTTTGTGATACTATTTTCATTGGATTTTTTTATTCTCATTGATAAACTATGTAAATGTTTAGGAGGCGAGTATGAGTTAATTTTCAATTGCTCTAAAGCTAAATTGGTCTTATGTGTTAATATTTCATTATATTTTTATTTAGTTGATCTAGTCCTTTTTTCTTTATAGATGCATCAATGAAATTGTCTATGTTTATATCCATTAATTGTTTTTGTATATTTTGCAGTTCTGATTCCCATTCTTTGGTTTTGTTTTTGTACCATGAAAGAATTTTGTCAAATAAAAAAGCCTTTAATATATCCCATAAAATTACTGTATTTGTATCTTCTAAGAGGTTAGTTTCTAGAAAATAATTTATTTCTGAATGTAGCCATGGTTTGAATTGCTTTAAAATAATAATATGGAAGGAAAAAAAGACCTTAGGTGTCGTCCACAGCTTCAGGCTTCAGTCTGTCAAAACACTATTTATTAATTGCTTAAAAGGTAAACTTCACTGAAATATGGTGAACTGAAAATAGTTAAATATCCAAGCAATTGTCATCCACAGCTTCAGACTTCAGGCTGTTAAAACTCAATTTATTGAAAGCTTAAAAAGTGAAGCTGACAGGAATGCAAACTTCACTGAAGTACTGAAATAATTAGCCTAGTAATTAACATCCACACCTTCAGGCTTCAAGTTGTTAAAGCACAGTTAATAGATACTTTGTAAGCAAAGCTGACAAAAACATATACTTCACTGGAGTGTAAAAAGCTGATGAAATTGTCCAAATGATAAGCGCTTTCGGCAGATGCCTTCTTCAGATCGTATAAAAGTATGGTTAGCTCTTCCTGTTTATAAAGGAAACACAATCGAGCTGGTAGTTGATTGTCTTTGGTGTTCTTAAAGGCACAAGACAAAAATAAATGTTTAAAGTGGAGGTTGGTCTCCTATATGTAGTTCAACGATAAAAATGCTAGAATCATGTGTTAATTTTTGCTAGGTTCCTTCTAGATTTTTGAACAGGTCTGAGAGGTACTATTGTATTAAGACCTGGGGGTCGATTGGCTCTAAAATTATTGATCCAAAAGATCTCTCTCTCAATTCTGTCCTGTTATGGACATCTCCTTCCCTGATGTTTTGGGTGACTACTTCCACAGCTTTAAACAGGAAATTATGTGTAGAATGGACCAATATGTGTGCTGCTAAGGCATTGTGTGGAACTTTCTGATCAATGTCTCTGACATGTCGTAGAATGTGATCCTTTAGTCATTGGTCAGTTTTACCAAGGTAAAAAGCTTGGCATTTATGACAGGTAGCCAAATAGATTATGTGGCTAGTAGTACAATCAGCATAAAGATCGAAATGAAAGTTACGTCCAGATACTGGATGAAGGAAAGTGTTACTAGTATCTAGGTAAGAACAAGCTTTGCACCTGCAGCATTTAAAAGTACCTTTGCGGTCTGATAGTGGACCACCATGTTTAAAGCCATCTTTATGGCATAGTAATCTCTTGATATTCTTTTTATTCTTATAAAGAAACCTAGGTCTTTCTCCAACAATGTTCTTTATTTTGTCATCCGCTGTCAGAATCGGCCACAATTTCCTGATCACTTCACAGACCTGTCAATTGTCCGAACTGTAAGTAAGCATACATCTAAGTTGTTTAGGTGTTGTGTCATTAGACTGTCTTCGTGTTGCTTGTTCAGACCTCTCTGAGTAATAAGGTTGACCTCTTTGCTTTCTATAGGTTTGCACCTGTGAAATTGGTGGAAAATTATTTTCCTGGTAAGCCCTATCCTTCAGATATCTACATAGATTGGATTGCTCTTCCAAGAATTCCTCCTCATCAGTACATGGTCTTGAGACTCTTAAGATTTGATGGTCAAAGATGTTATCAAAAATATATCTTGGATGCATGCTCTGGCTATGTAAGAAATGATTTTGCCAGGTCTCTTTCCTATGCACCCCAGTAGAGAGACCTTGGATTGGATGTAAGCGTATCTTAACATCCAAGAAATCTATAGCTGAGGATGAGTGTTTAATTTTGAACTCAAGGAAGTCAGTGCTGTTGTTAATAAAGCTGACAAAAAGGTCCAATTGGTCAATACCTCCTTTCCATAAACAAAAAACATCATCCACAAATCGCCCATAATAGACAAGTTCATTCTTCCAGATATTTCCATCACTAAAGATTGTTTAGCTCATGGAATAGATGGAATCATAAATGAAGTATATAAATTATGACCAACTCCTTCCTTAACTTTATTTCACAATTCTCTAAATGTAATTCATTCTCAACATTTGGTTCCTCCCTCTTGGAGATATTCTCTAATTACTCCTATTCTAAAGGAAAATAAAAATTAATCTCTGTGTAGTTCATACAGACCTATTTCACTTTTTAACAATGATTATAAAATCTTTACATCCATTTTAGTAAATAGGATCAAGAAATCCTTAATAAACATTATACATGAAGATCAAACAGGCTTCATTTACAACAGAAAAAAAACATGACAACATTCAAAGGATTCTCATTCTTATGGATGTTAATAGAGATAAGCAAGAGGCTCTTTTAATTGCCCTTGACATTGAAAAAGCGTTTGACACATTACAGTGGGACTTTCTTTTTAAATCTCTAGAAATTTTTGATTTTCCCTCCTAATTTATACATTTGATAAAAAGTCTATATAGTAACAACCTTGCTTATGTAAAACTTGGTCCAGTTACTTTGGAAGCCATAAAAATTACCAAAAGAACTAAACAGGGCTGTCCTTCATCTCCTATTCTATTTGCCTTAGCCATTGAAATATTTACAATTACTATTAGTCAATCCCCAAAAATAACTGGTATTAAAATACATGGACAATTCAACTCTAAAATCATCCCTTTTGCAGATGACATTCTTCTAACTCTGTGAAATTTTCCAGAAGAATCTATCAAAGAATTAGATTTACAAACTGCTAAATTTCATCTTAATTCAGGTTTAAGAATAAAATAATAAAAATCTAGACATACGATATTAAATAGAAAACATTATACACATCACATAATTGACATATTAGTATCATCCATAAACTAGGAATAACCGTATGTGAAAATATAAATACAACTGTAAACACAAATTATACAAATACTTTATCTACTATAAAATCACTAATAGAAAAATGGAACAAATTGTTTTTACATTTTGAAGACCGACTACAATTAATAAAGATGACCCTACTCCCAAAGATAAATTATATTGTCCAAGCCATTCCTATGTCTCCAAGTAAAATAATATTAAATGACTTTAACAAAATCTTATTAAATTTCTTATGATATCCAAAAAGAAATAGAATTGCACTTTATCATCACATCAGATCACGAGAATGGGGGGAATAAACTTTCCAAATCTTGATTCTTATATTAAAGCTTCCATTCTCAAATTAGCCATTAATTGGTTAGATTCTAATTTCTCATCTGCATGGAAATCCCTTCATACAATCATTTTTTAAATGAAAATAAATTAGCTGGTAAGCTCTTAGTAGATAATAAAAATGTCAATCTATGGTATATAATTGGCATTAATTTACATTATAATATTGCAAAACCTACCAAATTAAACATAATAACTCATATTTATAGTAATATTAGAACATTTATAAACTCAAACCTAGATGTAAAACAAAGGTGGGATCTATTAGTCCCCTTCAGGATTTCTAAAAATTTTACCAACAGAATTCACAAAAATGTCTTCCAAGACTGGGATTCTAAACTATTCATTTGTTGGCAACACTGCATAAAAGATTTAACAGTATTAAAGTCTCATGAAATAAAAAATACTTATATCTCAGACTCTGGATTATTTTACATAGTATTCTTTTTCACGCTTAAGATCTTTGTAGAAAAATAATTCTCCATTTAAGCCAAGCTAAACCTAAGATGATTCTTCATATTCAAAATCTGATATATAACAATCAGAATTGGCCTAACTTAATCTCTAATCTTTACAAAATCCTAATAAACTACAAAACTATACCCAAACAAAAATTTTGAAATTCATTGATAAAGGTCAGATTTTAAATTTGTCCCCAGAACTCTAATCCAATCTACTATTCTCTGTGAAATTAACTCCCAATCTCCAAATGTGGAAAATCTTTATGTGGAAATTCTTACACAGAGCTTTCTAAAGTTGCTATAATACAGTAATCTGCTGTTGTTTGTTGGAGATACTCTATGGAATGTTCAGCTGATTGGGAACACATTATTTATGGTTGTAATAAAATTAATACGTATTGGGTTGGCATAGGTAAATGTTGTCAAGCTTTATTTTCAGATACATTTACTTTATCCAAACCCTTAATTCTATTGAATGTAAATGTCATGAATACTATGGCAAAAAACACTTTTTATCTTTTTGACTATTTTAGCAGTGGCAAGAAAATGTTTAACTAGAAAATGGAAATCATCTGCACCACCCACTTTTGAAGAGTTTATTTTATTATTGTAATCAGCTTTCATAGAAATAACAGTCAAGGAAACAAGAAATTACCTCAGAAAATGGACTGATAATCTTTGGATCAAAGTTCTTGGTTTAATAGAAACTCTTAAAACAACTCATTCTGTATAACTTTGGCTGAATGTTGTTTAAATATTTTGAATGTATATTGGTAATTGAACAATTTTATTATTTATTTTTTTGTGAAATATTCCTCATATTAGGCCAAATGTAAATATTGTATATAGTTATCTACTCAAAACTTACATTAAAATGTTTGTAACATTTCCATGTGTTTAAATTTAATAAAAATTTTTGAGCAAAAAAAAGAAACTCTTAAACGTAGTAAGGCCTTGCTGAGTTTAATTCTGGTGGCTGCCAAAAAAAAGCGATTACCAGGAAACAGAAATCAAAGTCTAAACCAACCACACTAGAAGTGGTGAATATAGTAACTGAAATAAAAAAAACTGGAAATGGGATCTTTACAAAAGGGTAGGAGAAAATTACATAGGAAACACGGGTGTGGGAGCAATGCATGAAGAATAATGTTTTGGAGGAGAAAGGAAGTTTAAGGGAAGGCAGGAGTTGAATGAACTGTATAATGTTTGACTGGCAATGACTATATAGAAGATTATTTGTGATATATAATGTTTGCAACTGAAAATATGTCAATATAGTTTGTTTACATTTATATAAAAGTAAAATTTCTCTATGTCTTAAGTGATAACTCAATAAAGATGTTTCTTGTTTAAAAAAAATGAAATACATAATAGGATCCTTTGGGAAGTCATCCACCCTAGTTACTATCATATTGACAACACATCACTCCCACCCAGAAGTCAGGGACTTGGACACACAGTCAGTAATCTAGCCTTTCAGCATCATGTGTCTACAGTATTGAGGAAATCATTATGTAGTACAACTTATAAACAAAGTTATGGCACTGAGGTCTGAGGAGGTCATTGTTCCCCTATATTCAGCATTCATCAGACCTATCACTGAGCACAATGCCACCTTTAGTATGTACCTAACCAGACACATTCAACAGGTGGAACATCCGCAGAGGTTTCTCACTAAAAGTATACAGGGCATAAGTAACATATCCTATGCAGACCACCTCAAGGACCTGTCCTTGTATTCTGTCTCCTATAGGCTGTTGAGGAGAGACCAATTTCTGGCATACAAGACATTTTTGGACCCCACCTTGATGGACTGATGGACCCTTTACGTATCTGCAAAACAAACTGCACCAGAGTTACCTATTCTAAAGACTTAAACCTTACCTGTGATATAAATAGGATCTGTTGGAGAAACCGGTGTGTATCCTAGAGATTACCCCTTCTCTAGAATAGGCTCCCCATCCCTGTAAAGCAGAGCTCCTCCCTAACCAAATTCAAGTGTAATTTGGTCAGTTGAATGGGGAGCAGGGAATTCATCCTTGGTTTGGGACCTAAGTCTCTAATGGACACAGGCAGCCTGTAGATGGTTCCTCTTTCAAGCTCCTTCTTGTAAATATTTCACCTCCCAAGCTCCTGCTTACACTTATCAAGGGTACCAGAACTTGGAGATTTAAGATACATGTCTAGAATTAAAAAGGCAAATAGTACCAAAAGAGCTTCAAAACTTGTAACCACAAACTGATGCCACTGCAGCAGTTGAATCCAATTGATTCCACAATAACAAAAATTGCAGTTAAAAACTTCAGATTTCCAGTAAAAATTTCAAGTTAAGCACTTTCTTCCCATTAAATATGGGACTTCATCAGTTCAGGGTTCTGATGAAGTCCCATATTTAATGGGAAGAAAGTGCTTAATGAGAATTTTTTATTGGAAATCTGAAGTTTTTAACTGCAATTTTTGTTATTGTGGAATAAATTGGATTCAACTACTGCAGTGGCATCAGTTTGTGGTTAGAATTAAAAAGGCCCTAGTGGTTATTAGCCTAGTGCACAACAATAAAAAAAGTAATCATAACATAACATTTGTAAGAAAAATATCTATTGCATGTCTACTTTTCATTTGCTTACTGTAAAAGTACGCACAGCTGTTTCTATGAAATTCATTCACCTATCTAATTCACAGACCTTCACCTAATGCTCTTCTGTAGATCTGTCTCTTACTCAGGGATCTTTCTTCAAAGAGCTTTATCCTTCTTCTAGACTCTCTGAAAAAACATTAGAATGTTGCTGTCACAAGTTCAGCTTACCATTAGTAAGGAAATGGAAAAGCATTTGTCAATGCAACACATTGACATGAGGGTGAGCGGCTACACTACAACGGCAGAACAGTACGACAAAAACAGAGGGGGAGAGAGAAGTATGACATAACAGACATTTTAGAATACAGAATAGGAATGGAAGATCCTTTCAGCCAGATAAAATGTATTCCACTAAAAACACTGTTGAAAAATGTGATGCTGAGTAACACACTTTGTGTGTGTGCACAGGCAAGTGTGTGTATTTGTCTGATTGGCACTTAAGGCCCAACAAAGCTGTAATTACGTAAAAATTGCATGTGCAACCAATTCCAGCCAATAAAAAGTTGAGGTAACCCATATTACAGGAAAAGAGCATGGTACAGATAGTGACATACTCCTAAGGGCTGCTAGGAGACAGGACCCTGAAGTATAGGTTTACTAGTGCTATACATACTTCAGCTGCTTAATTGTGCTTAAAGAACAGGGTTCTGCATTTTTTAGCTATGTTAAAGTATAAACTAAATAGTTTTAGTGGTGGTGCTGCAGTAGCGTTGTCGCCTCACAGTAAGACGCTGTCCAGTTCGATTCACAGCTAGAGTGTCTTCTGCGTGGAGACATGCGTGAATGGGCGTACCTTCGTTGAAGATTGTGCGTCAGGGCTGGTAACTCGGCACATAAAAATCAACTACCAATCATTAGCAGACTGGAGTTCCACTGTGGCGACCCCTAACCGGGAAAAGCCGAAAGACACAAACAAACAAACTGTGTGTTTGTACTGCATGTTGAGTTAAAGTATCACTTACACCAAAGATTAGTATTTTTTCAAAGTACTATAAACTTCTGTCAGATTTCAAGTACGATTGTTTTTGTTTTAAAAACTCTACACAAAATTGATATTTTGTAGGTTTTATATTAAAATACTGGAAACAGTGAAGGTTTTGGGTGTATATCCCAAAACTAAGTGAATTATTATAACTGCATTAATTGTACGTAGAATTAGAGCACAGCAATCTAGATTCATAGATATTTCAGGACTCAGTCCAATGGCAATTTATATAAGCTGAACCTCCTTTCTACAGTGGCACCATACTGGACAGTCTGGTTTATGAAAAGCAATCCAGTCATCTATGTTGTGTTTAAAGTAAGATTATGAATTGTACTGATCTCATGCAGGGGAGGTTTATTCCTGAGATTGGGCAAACACTGGGTTATAAGCCAGTTCCTTCACCATGTTTTATTTATCCACTGATGAAGATTTAGGTCCCTGGTTTTAGTACTAGTTGAGCCACTGAACTTGAAAAGATACAAGAAGTCCTGGATAACCAGGTCTCTAATGGCACAGTAAGCAAGACAGTGATGATCTCTCAGAAGTCCATAAAACACTAGTAAGTCCCCTTACCATTGTCCTTAGCCTGTCTGGCTACTTTTATCTCAAATTTACCTTTGGATGACTTACTTACTCCCCTGGTTTGTTTATTTAGTTTGATTAAGGAGTTCTTACCTTGCTGGGCACTGTACTTATTTTTGGCCAGGGTTTTCTTCCTTTTGTTGTATAATATATTGATGTTTTGATTCTACCAGAGTGGTTTTTATTTTGAGTTTGTTATGAACTTATTTCAGGTTGGTATCGCAGCCTCGACAGCTATATATGTGATTGTATAAACTTGGTGGGGGAGGGGCTATCTTACGAATGACCCAGTGGAGGCAGCAACATTCTCTGGGTTTGGGAGGCCTTGACATTTTCCCAGGGTGTCACTTAGTTAGAAGTAAGAAGTTTGCTTTGAAATAATTTCTAAAAGTACCAGGGTTAACTGATGTACATACAGTTTTATTTTTATTTCTAAAGTGAGGGATGGGTAGGCAACATTCCACCATATTGGTGAAGACTAGGTCTTTTATTTTTATTTCTAAGGTGAGGGATTGGAAGGCAACATTCCTCCATACTGGCGAAGACTAGGTCTAGGATGTTAGCATCCATACTGGACATACAGACTTTCTAGTTCAGTATATTTGTGTGTACAAAGACCAGGAGTCTCGGGGCCTGTATGTTGTGCTGGAGAAGTTAACTTTCGCTTATGACTTGGAAGAACGTTTTTGATGGACTTCACTGCTGCCAGAAGAACTGCTGATGTCAAGCCATGTCATTCCTTCTTACTTGACCTTTTTGTGAGGACAGAATGTCCTTAACACATTCTTCTTTCATGATCAAAACAGTGACTGAAAGTAATTTTAACTAATCCTTCCTCTGCAGGCTCTGGCTCACCGTTTACACTCCCCTTCCCTCCTCACTCAATCTCTCAGACCTGTTATAACATGCTTTACTACCTCACTTCATCTCAACTCCAAATACATATCCAACTGACTTACACCTAGCTTCCTCTCACTACCACGTATACTACTCACTCAGTCTCCTCTCTTACTCCTCTATCTTCCCCTTCCAGCCCATTAGCCCTTCTAGCTTGTTCCACCTTCGTGTGGAGCATCTGCTTTATATCTGTTTGACTTTAGTGCAATATTTGTATACAAGATTTAGGTATATGATTTTAGAACAGTATCCATTTCAGATTAGTACTATCTGTATATACATCCTACCTTTATTCCTAGCCTCTAGCTAGATACTGGTACATCTGTTCATTACTATGTTTCATGTTGTATGCATATCTAATGTTTGCTGCAGTTTGTATTATTTGCTATTGTATGTATATTCAGTTGTTCTTCATGTACTCTGCTGCTCATTTATTGTTCTGTGGAGCTTTTCTCCCCGGGCCACCACTGAAAAAAGGACCTGTGTCCAGTTGGAATTTCCCGGTAAACAAATGTAAATAAATAAAAATAAATAATAAATAAGCACCTTTTCTTTCCAAATTATTCTAAAAAAGGAGAAAGTACATTTGCATCAGTAAACTTACCATTAACAGTAGATGTTTGGATGATCACTGCTGCAGAAGCCTTAGCTATATGGGCTTTATCCTACAAAGGATATAACAGCTAGCCAACTTCCAAAACTTCAGGGTACCTTCCTGAAACTGGAACTGAGCTAAAAGACAGGTTTGAGCACAAAGCCCTTCAGAGCTTTCCTGCCAACAAACAGAGGGAGATGGGCCCTGAAGAAACAAAATTAGGCAATCAATCAAGCAATCAATCAATCAATAAATATCCACACCCTGGAATAAAAAGCACATAAACAAACAATGAGGATAGAGGGAGAGGATGTCCGCTGCAGCAGTGATCCTTCCAATATCTACTGTCATGGTAAGTTTACTTACACAACTGCACAATGTTCATCATACTGATCACTGCTGCAGTAACCTTAGCTATATGACTAGATTACCCCAGCTAACTACATTTGGGAGGCGGAAGGAGAAGTCTGGGAGAATTGCCCTAACAAAACTTGATCTGTACCTAGAGAAGGAAGCTTATAGTGGTATGTAAAAGTATGTAGAGAGGACCAAGTAGCAGTTTCTAGAACACTCCCAGAATCATTAGTTCTCAAAGAAACCCTGCCCCCATGGAAAATAAGATAGTGTTGATTCACCATACGAGCTTGCAACTCAGATACCCTCCTTGCAGAAGTCAGAGCAATCAGTACCAACTGCTTTCATGTTAACCTAAAGTCAGCCAGATTAGCTGGTTCAAATGGAGCAAATTAAGAAACCAAGGAGGTACCACCAGTTTGCTAGAGGCCTCTTATGCAAAACCCCTTTCAAGAATATTTTGACGTGAGATTGCATTCAAAGAGGAAGATCCATGGGCCAACATGCTGAAAAGGCTGATAAATGAACCATGACAGAAAAATAAGAAAGGCCATAGGATAGTAACTCCCACAAATATTGTAAAAACAGAGAACAACCAGTCCTGAATGGGTGCTGGTTATGTTGTTGTTGGCACCCACAACAAAACCTTACCGTTGCCAATGTATGATTTTTCTACTAGCAGGCTTTCTTGCCTCCATTAGGACTTGACGTATCTCCTCAGTAAACAGGTGCCTAAAACGAATTAAGACCTTATCATCCAGGCAGTCAGATGAAGTTGATTGATGTTGGGGTGTATCAAACACCCCTATTCTTGGGTGAGTAGATGCAGTCTGTGGGGAAGCTTGTGGTAATTGCCCCTAGCCATTTTCAAAAGAAGGGAGAACCAGGGTTGCCTGGGCCAGAAGGAAATCACCACTATGATCTTGAAGGATTCCTTCTGAATCTTCAGAAGTATCCTAGATATTAGTGGAAAGGGTGGAAAAGCAAACAATAATGTCCCTGCCTAAGGAAAAGAAAAGGAATCTGTCTTCAGGGAGTTGCATGCTGTCTTGGAAGCAAATCTTGCCAGATGAATTTTCAGAGAGGAGACAAAGAGGTTTACCTGAGAAACATCCCACAGATGGATCAAATATTGGAAATCTTCCTGATATAGTTCCCACACATGATGGTCTACTCTGGACCTGCTCAGCTTTTCTGCCACACAGTTTTGCTCTGACAGAATGTTGGATGCCTGTAGAGAGAGACTGTACTGTGAAGTTATATCCCAAGATAACATGGCTAGTCTGCAAAGGTAGTACAGTCTGGTTCCTCATTCTCTGTTGATGTGCCACGTGACTGTGGTATTGTCTGTAAAAACTTGAAGAGGTCCTGGGACCAAAGATGGTTCAGAGAGTTGAGTGCCTTGATCAGGGAAAGCATTTCCTTGATATTTATGTGCTTGCATCTGTCCTTGGTGTCCCATGCCCCTACACTTTTATCCCACTTGAAACTGCTCCTCAAGCAAAACCAGATGCATCTGTGGAGAATGACTGCTTTGCAGCAGGGAGGGAGAAAGGGATACCTTGATTTAAGGACATCTGTTGTCTCCAACAAATGATTTATGTTCTGACAAACCCCAACACTGAGATTTGAAAAGATAAATGGTGTTGGTGCTGGTACCAAATAAATTTCAGGCACTACTGTATCTCTGTCATATAGAGTTTTGACAGTGGTGTCATGTGAATCACAGATGCCATGAGACCCACAAAATCCTGAGGTATTCCCTCACAGTGACTTAAGTCTGAGTAGAAAACCTTAGAAAGAGATCTAGATATAGATCTATTTTTTTTTTCTTGTAGAAGAAAAACTCTTTGTCTAGTTACATCCCAGGAACACAATCCTCCAGGAAGTAGTCAAGAAATACTTTTGAATATTCTCTTGGAATCCCAGCTTCCGTAAGAGATCTCAAGAGGGAGAGTCATGACAGTTTGAGAGACTCTACAAAGATAAGCAAGTCATCTAAATAAGGAAAAATATGGACACCGTTTAGCCTGCAATGAACTTTAACTGGAACAAGACACTCAGTCAACACTCTTGGTTCTGTAGACTGTCCAAATGGAAAGGCAGAGAACTGATAATGTGATCCAGACACACAAAAGCATAAGACGCCCCTGATGTCTGGATGAATAGGGATGTGATAAGAATTTTTAAGTCTAGTGTTACCAGGATACTTGAAAGAGGAAGAAGAGGCAACAGGTTGTGAAGTGACATCATTTTAAATTTGGATTTGGTCACTGTGACAAACAGGTTTAGGAAAGAAAGCTGGCTCCAAGCATTTTCTTTCTTTCTTTGGCACCAGGAGCAATCCTTGAATAAAAACCCTTCCTCATCTGGAAAGGAGGATCTGGTTCTATCATTCCTTGGAACAGCATATGATGAAGAACCAGTGGAAACAGAGTCTCATCTGGAGGATGAGAAATGACCTCCTGGAAAAGGAGGAACTTCCTGACACTGCTATCTGTAACCCTGATGAATGTTTTTTCAGAAACCATTTGTCTGAAACTATTTGTTGCCAAAGAGAAAAATGGAGATTCAGACTTTATGAAAGAAAAAAGGGGTCAGGGTGAGATAGGGTCACATGGTCTCTTGAACAGTCATTCAAACTTGTCAGACTATCCTTGGTTTTGAACCCCCATTGCCTTTTCTTCTTAAATATCTGTTTACCCATATTTTGTTGAGACTGTTTATTCTTTTTGTCAAAATTGGATGAGGAGATAAAAAATTCCTTAGAAAATTTGGAAAAGAAAGGCTGAAAATGTTAAGAGATTCCCCAGATCAGCGTGCCCCTTTCATCAGACTTTTTGATTACATCTACAGCAGATGGGGCAAACACTAAATCTCTATCCAAAAGTGAATTTAAAATCTAACTTTTACCATTTGGGAGGTTCTGAGAATGCAGGCATGTAAACTTCCTCATAACAGTACAAGTGGAAGAAGTATTAACAGATTCATACACACACACACACACACACACACACACACACACACACACACACACACACACTGTAAACATTAAGTAGTGAACTGTGGAACCAAAGACATTAAGTTATTTAAAGCAGATTTTTCTCGCAAGAACAAATTGCAGATAAAACATTCCTCATTCTTTCACAATTAGTCAGAAGAAACTTTAACCAATGATCCTGACAACTCAAAATTCTGAAAATCAAAGGTTTACACTTTTGTCCCCATACCAATCAATAATTTTCCCATCCTTGTTGGAAAGGGTAGGATTTGATTGCAATTGACTAGGTGCTGAGCAGCAGTGGGGTCAACTAGAGCTACAGCTGCTGGGTCAGGTTTAGGAATAGTGTACACAAACTTAAGAATCCAAGGAACTTTATACATTCTAGCTGCCTTGTTAGGGACAGCTGGCTGAGTATCAGGAAAATTGCAGGCAGCAACACACACATCCTCCAAAGGTGACAGAGTACAAGGAATGGGTATAGGATCTGGAAAATCCTTTTAAAACAACTCATTGTATTTTCTGAGGGACTGAGAAACCTCAGTGTTTCCCACTGAAAAAAAGAAAAAACTGGCATATTCTAGCAAT
This sequence comes from Protopterus annectens, assembly GCF_019279795.1. NCBI lineage: Eukaryota > Metazoa > Chordata > Ceratodontiformes > Protopteridae > Protopterus > Protopterus annectens. The sequence continues at coordinate 1,393,594,032 of NC_056745.1, read as the reverse complement.
AGTCTGTTAGAAAGAAACCCCCACAGGAAGAATCAGAAACTGAGCTCTCCTCTGAATCAGAATCTGAAATCTGAGGAAAAAGCCTTGTATCGTTCCTGCATATTCCTATTCAGATTCAGAATCACAAATCTCTTCAGAAAAAGAGGTATTCCTCTTTCTTTTACTAGAAACTACTTCACAAGAAGGATCAATAACCTGTATTAAACCCTGAGTTAAATGCAATAAGCTACTCATATCCAAAGAAATTTGAGGAGGAGTAGATACATGCTTGGTTTTTTGTTTCTTTTTGACAGGAAAACTGGTGCCGTCCAGGTTACCAATGGCAATAGTTGCTTCCACAGGGATGGGCACAGCATTCTGACACAACAGTGAAACCACCTCTGTCCCCTCTCCCAGGGCGGACAAGAGTGGCTTTCCCTTGCCCACTGAGAGGACCCCAACAGATCCACAACACATGGCTAACTCCTGGTCCATACTGGCTGTAAGTGCCAACTACAGGGATCCAGGTTAAAAGACAAGTGGTGTGAGGTATAACAAATAGCCACAGCAGAGTCACCTACTTGCGGCTGAAGCAAATTGTTAGCCTAATTTGGTAGCAAAGGTTGTTTGCTTAATATTCTGTTTTTGTCACTGGAAGAAAGACTGATTGTGGGACTGTTAATCTATTCCATGGTTAAGCTGAAAATGGTGCCTCTTTCCTGAGGAAGACAAGCAGCTAATGCCAGTAAACACTATCAGTTGACAATGGTGACTTTTTTGACAGAAAAAACAGTAAAACGCACTATGTAATACTATGCCTGTCCCACAAAAGTAAAATAAACACAATTACTTCACAGAGAAATGTTTTCAGTTACTTTACACCACTTTTAAATGGATAGGAAAAATAAGTGCTCCATTTAAAAGTACTTTACAGTCTTGTGAGAATTCATTAAAACACAGCACTTCTAGCTTTAAAACAAATTTCCTGAAGATGAAATTGATAAAACAATAACACAACTAAGACAATGGAAGGTTTTCCCTAAAGGAAACTTATCTGCCCAGTAAAGGGGCAGCACAAGCTGACCATTATCCTCAAAAGCCTCTGAGGAGTGTACTTTTTGGTGGCAGTAAAACTCTGAAGGGCTTTGCATCCAAACTTTTCTTTCAGTCAGCTCAGCTTGAGCTGCCTGAAAGTTTGGGTGCATGGCAGGTGCCCTGAAGCTATCCTTGATAGGATATGTAGCAGTGATCAATATGATGAACATTATTTGTTACAATGCATGGGAGTTTACAGGCAGCTAAAATTTTATTTGGACAGAACTAAATACATCAGAAAGGATACAAAGCTTTTTGTTACATTCTCCAAAAAGGAATTGGACTTTAAAGTCTCTAAGGTAACCTTGACAAACTGGAAAGCTGATTGTATTAAATTCTGTTACTACAATACAATGACACTCACATTCTGAGCCTAGAACCCATTCATCTACAGCAGTGTTGACCACTCAAGTATTTTTCAGGAAGGTATCTTTGGATAATGTGTGTTCAGCAGATATTCGGGTATCACTGAATACTTTTGCAAGATACTGTAAGCTGGATGTGATCTCTAGGTCTGAATTATCCTTTGGACCAGCAGCCATTAGAGGAATGTTCCCATGAGGAACCACCCAGCAAAATAAGTCTGGGGGTCTGTCCTAGCAGTTGGTGAAAATGGAACTCTTTATCTTTGACATGAAAGTTGCATACTTATTGTAATGCTAGATCTGGATGGGTAGTGCAATCCATGCCAATATATCTCTTCAATTTCTGCCTGCCTCATTCTAAATGGGATCTGGAGGCTAATGTGTTGCTATTTTTTGTGGTAATTGCTATCACTGTTTTTACATTTTTTGGCTCCACTTTGCTCCACCAACCTGACAATCATCTGCGTGCTCTTAGCTATTTCTTGAATTTGTTCCTTCATTAGCAGGGTTGAGAGTCATCCAAGAAGGGCAATTATTAAGATAGTAATCTGGAGTGGGTCTGCATTTTTCTTTTAAAGCCCTACATAGCTTTAACTTGTGGTGCCTGTTTAACAGAAAAAAACAGTGGATGTCAGTGCTGCACCATTGTAAGAGACCATCCCTACCCGACAACATGGGGTACAATACAGCTGACAAGGACATCAACAGAAGCACATGTACCACTAAACACACACAGTCCCCCCATTCTAGGATGGGTGCCGTGCTGTGAAGCACCACAACTAGTAACTGAACATGAGTCACCCGGACCATAATCAGGGCTTTATTTCTATATACCACTCCACATCCTAGTTGTTCTTATCTCTTTTGGTGTAGTTTTATTAGTTGCATCCCCTTATTTTAGGGTAAGTGAGATCAGGAGAGAGTCCTTCTTTGTACAGGATTTAGAAAGTTTTTGATGATGAGTTGTCTCCCAAGTCCTCGCCCTAGTGGTTGATGCAGATGAAACTATCTATCCTGACGTAGCATTATGCTAAGTATATTTTCATTACGCTACCTGTGTTTGGGTTTCAGAGTCACAATTAACTGTTACCTTAACCTTCCCCAAAGTAGCCATGTTCTACATTTAAAAAAAGTTTATAATTTTCCCTTATGTCAGAAAACAGACTGGGCAGGGTACAGATAATGCTCATATACAAAAAGACTTTAAGAGAGAAATTCAGAGATCAACACTACATGCAGACAGTTTGGATTAGGATGCACCATTTACAGAAGATTAAAATAAAAGGGTTCTTAAGAAAAAAAAAATAAAAAACTTTGTTGCTTTTCTTTTTGTCTGTGCTATATACAACCTTTGATGCAACTGTTTACATCAGCCCGTCAAGACGCCTGCTTCACAGATGCTGTTCCAGAACATTCATGACAAAATCTGTCTCTTGTCACTTTGATCTTTCCTTCTTCAGTTCTGTCTGCGGCTATTACAAAAACACCAGAGCATTGCTACTGCCAACATTTCAGCACTGCATTATGTAATGCAATTGGAATGAGGCAGACAAATTTTTTTTCTTTTGTTACAGAATGAAGTTTACATTCTGAGGCAGAACAGGCAAGTTGTTAGACATTTCTCACAGAGAAAACAAAAGTATCAGGTAGGAAATTAATGTGGTAGGGGAAAAGTATGTTGTTTTCCAGCTCTGAATGTAAAGCAGGCGCCTTGGTATCTTGCTGCATGAAGCTGTATGTTGTCAATTAGGTTCCAGTTTTGTAAATACTATCACTGAATGTATTTGTGGTATCCATGAAAAGGGGAGAATGCAACAAGAAAAAACATGTGGGGTGGGGGCATAGCCAAAATCCAAAATGCAGGCAATAATGGGAAGGGGGAAGTTAAATTGGTAAAAGTAAACAGAAGGACCATTTTAGGACCATTCCACTGTGCAATTCTGGAACAGGAAATGAAACCCAATATTGTACTGCATGCCCTGCATAGGGCTTTTAGATGTTGGCTTAATGACAAACCTGCATCACCTAATCAAACAAGAATACCTTTATAAGCCCTCATGTTAACCCATGTCCTGTAAGCTGCTGATTTAAAATTAACAGCCTTTAAATGGCAAACGATGTTTTCTAAAGTACATATATTTTTACAGATTTTTAGAAGTCGCAATAAAGGCAGAACAAAAATACCAAAACTGAGTGGAGAGCAACATTAACATTAGAAATATAGAAATAGCTTGCAACTATGGGAAACATGATGATGGTTAGACGGTCATGCTTCAAGATTCGGTTTGGTTAGAAAGAACATTCTCAAAGCTGGATTACACAGATATTTTAAAAATGAAATGTGGAGGTATGAATATAACGAGTATCGCCACTGCTGAGAAAGCAAGGGGGGTGCAAGGGATAGGAAGGGGAGTATCATTACAAGAGGTAATGAAAGGAACAAGGGAGTAAATATTGTGTGTAATATGACGTCTGTAAATGCCTATGGTAAGAGATAAAATGATCAACTTGCTTGCTGTATGAGATAGTGGCAACAGGCGTTACATGCATACCACCTGAGGAACACTAGTTATGGACTGAGCTATGACCACAATAACACACAGAAAACACTGACACCCGTGCAATGGCCCATCAATCAAGGAGCCTCAGTCCTCACCACTAACACCTGTGAGGGGTGTCCATATAGAGAAAGGATAATAAATACTCACACAGTAAAGTACAATTTCCCTTAAGAGCACACAGACATCACAGTCAGTCTGGGGCTGGTTTCTCCCTTTCTCTCCAGGTCCCCAATAAGAGTCCCCACTGGCACAGCTAAAAAGTCCAGATCTCAGTCTAGTGGGCAAGCTAGAACATCCAGCACCCTCTCCATCCAACCAGTGCTTCGTGTCCCTGCCCAAGTAGCTGACACACACACACTTTGAGATAAGAGTTATATACAACCACACAGACACTCCTGGGGAAGGCTGGCTCAGGTTCTCCAGCTGTGCCCCTTTTACCCAAACTATACGGTAGTACCACTTGCCACCACCCACTAATATTTATCAGCTACTAAAAGGCCCTTATAAAAGGATGTCCAGTTATACTGTGCAATATTATTATCCAAATGGTAAGTGCAACTGAACTGTCAAGGCTTATTTGGGAGTGACTTGGCCAGTATCACTAAATACATGCAATGTACTCTTGGAGCTTAAATTATCTCTACACAAAACAGTCACCATTGAGAGGTTTAAAAATATTTAATAATAAATAAGAACACAAGACAATACTTCTTACTACACAGTGCTAGTCAAGAGCTCAGTGATCACAGAGAAATACTTAAAATAATACAGTAGAAAAATTCTGACATCAGTACAGAAAAAAACTAATCTAATGTTCCTAGTTCCTAACTATATCTAAGAGAAAACACGGTTTTAAAATAAACTTACATATAGAGCATACACAGTGCTAGTGATTTGGATACTCTCAAGACAAATGCTCAATGCTCTCATTTTTCTGTCCTTAAATTGATAACACAGTACCACTGATTAATTTCAGATTACAGCATTTCTTGCTGGTTCCCAGGCTAACAGAAACTCAGAGGTTAATAGCCCCTTTGATCTTGCAGCTGGTCAGGAAGCCAGAGCAATAAAATAAATTATACATGTAAATTCTAGCCATTAACTCTGGCCTCAAAACAATAGGTAGAACGCCTCCATCTAGACATCTCAGGTCCGAGTTTTAGATCAAAGAATTTCATAATGCTTGAATTATCAGCTTTCTTACAGGAGAGTGCATTGTTGTTACGTTTTTTCCACTTCAACATCCAACACAGTCTTTTCACATTTAAGAGAACAAGCCTGTGGCTTACATTAATATTTACAAATGACAGAATTATCTACAAAATTCTATCTAGCTAGGCTGGCAGCCTTTACCTATCTTCACAAACACCACATTATTATAACTCTAGGAATAACTGCTCTTGTGCTACGAACTGTTGAAGAAGCCAAAAGCAAGACAAAGGAACTTTGTGAAATGTGAAGGAAGGCAAGAAGCTTGGTAGCAATCACAGTGGCGATATCACAGAGGGCACAGAGAAGTAGTAGACAGTTGAAGAGCATAATGAGAAACTCAGAATCAGGAGCAGGCAATGAGCATTTGTGGCATTACAGCATGGGGAAGTATTTTGGAGAACAGAGAGCCTGATGTTAGACAGACCACTGGAGTAGTTGGGTGTGAGTATTGAGATGGCCAAGTTTGTAGAATGCATCATCGCAAATGCTTTCTTATACTAAGGTAGCAGTGGAAATTAGAGATAATAAAAATGGAGAAACATTTTTCCATGAGTATGAGAATAGCGTACTAAAATAAAGGAAGTTGGAAAGGAAAAGGGAAAAAGAAATCAGGAAGTATATGTAACTTTATGCCCTTCAGTTCAAGGAGTCTATAAAAAATGATAAATTACAGTCAATACTGAAAGGGATATGGATAATTGCTGCAGGTGTAAAAGAACATGGAAGGGCAATAGGGACAGGTATATGGTTATATCTGGGTACAAGCAATACAGGACAGATAGCTAGGGTAGGTCTGGAAGAGGAGCAACATTAAACTGTTTCAAATAAAATGGGTTAAGGACAGCTGACGGAATCATATGGCCAGGGCTTTCAATACAATCGAGAATTCTAGTCCTCTAATTGTACTTTATTTGGTAAAGCTTTTTGATAATCCTGTCAGATGGTTTACAATTTCCCTTGCCATCAAGAACACCAGAGTAACAAGTCAGAACTATTTTTTTCACACTCTGAAATGTCAAGGCAAAGGTCCTACAAGTCACCCTTCTGAGACCCATAGTAAATTCAATACTTAGTGCAATTTCCTGAATCACACACTGAAAAGTCAAGACAAAAGCCCTACAACTCTTCCTTCTGAAACCCATAATAAATTCAGTACTTCTCTGTGCATTTTGCTTAGTAAAATAAAATCTACATGCACTGCTCATTAGTGATGACCTTTATAGTCCGGTGTTACCGGTGTTAGTCGATGCTCTGTCCTTTAAACATGGATTAGAAAAAGATTAACTTATTTTATATTCTAGCTAGCAAGCAAGCATTTAATTGCAAAAAAATGTCTAAGGCTAAATGTGTACTATTTATATGGAACCTTGACAAAATTCAGTAAATCTTCCAAGAACTGGCATATTCGGCTCCCTGATGGCTAACTAAAGGAAAAGCACTTGGAATTCCATCTTGATTTACTCACCTTATTTACTTTTTACGTTGATTTATTGTAGAACAAGATTATCTTCAACTCAACAAGTTTTAGATGGCATTTGTGATGCTGCGTTATGAGGCACACTTGACATATGCAACAGTCCTACTTTCACTGACTGAATACGGGCTACTCATCTTCCCTTGTTCTTCATCCTTTAATTTAGCCTGCCCACAAGGCTTTCTAATAAAATGGAGCAGTGTAGCCTCATGTCACTGTTATTTGGACATTTGAAACGAACACCATTGCCTTACTCTGCTTTAGGTTACCTCCTAAGTAAAACAGTTCACATCAACTATAAGTAACCTCCTATTTAAATGTAAAATTCAGGAAAAGCTGTTTAGTATTAGGAAGTAAGCTCTATGGCCAGGAAGCCTATTACAAGTTATGTTGTAGTCAGCATGTTATCTTAACCATTCTAACATACAACGGTAAGTAATCCATAACTAAATATTAATAAAAGGAAGATTGCCCTCTCCATACTGGACAGCACAGCTGCAGGTTGTCAAAACTTTGTCAGATGATATTACAACATCATTTGATCTTGACAAATGTGCAAAAGCAACCTTAAAGCAGGAAAACTGCAGCACCAGAAAAACATCAGTTTGGAACAAGAATGTGATATAAAAGAACTTGAGCAAGAGGTAGTGTATAAATAACTGGGAAATGATGAAGGATCAGCAATAAAACATGAAGAAATGCAAATAAAACTCAGTAAGGAATACTTTAGAAGACTTAAATTAATCCTGAGAACAGCACTGACATCTAGGAACAAGATCCAAGCTATAAATCAATTTGCTCTTCCTGTCCTAATGTACAGTTTTGGAGTGATTGTCTGACTCCAAAAAGTGTTGGGTAAATTAGATATTAAAACAAGAACATCGATATCTGTGCAGTAACTGAGACCTGGTTCAAGACTCCAGAGAGCACCCCTGCAATACCAGGCTACAACTCTTACCACACTTTTCGGCCACCAAACCAAGACCGAAACACTAAAGTTGGAGGAGTGTCCATATTCACCAAGGATATTCACACCTCCAGGCTAGTTGCCCAACACAATGCATCTGAAATTCCCCAGGTGCAACTAACACTAGGTAAGACTGCAGTCCAAATTGTAGCTTGCCACAGATCCCCCATCATGCCCCAAGATTCTCACTACACCTTTCTAAACATACTGGAAAATATTAAGATGCAACCAAACACCCTAATACTTGGTGATTTCAACTACCCTGCCATTAACTGGGAAAACTACTCGGGTACCAACACCTTTTCCCAATGGATCTTGGAATTCATAAATTCCAATGCCCTGGATCAAATCCATTGTCCCAACAGGGGCTGCAGTATCCTAGACCTGGTCATTACCAACATGGGAGATAGATGCTCCACACCAGTGGTCACCCCCTCATTCGTCAGGTCTGACCATAAGCAAATCACCCTTGACATCCACATCCCATCCCCCAGTAAGGAAACCTCCATAAAAAACTTATCCAAAGTCAACTTCATGCTACTTAAGTCAGAAGTGACAAACTTCATGGTACCTGTGCAGAAGGGAGCTGAAAGTTTGACTGCTGGATCCTACACTAAGGCACTGTATGAGCACATCCACTCGTGCATGAATCGTGCCATCCCAAATAGAACCAAGATGCTCGCCTCCAAAAAAAGGAAGCCAAACTGGTGGTCCCCTGGCATAAACAAACTATACAACAGAAGGAAGAAACTGTTGCAGAAAAGAGGAAAATCCCAGGATGCAAAAAACTCCCTTACCAGTCTCATTGAGAAGCTGAGCTCCCTCATAAAATCCTCCAAAGATAGTTACGAAAATAAAATTGCCAAAGTTTCCAAAGACAACCACAAGGCATTCTATAGTTATATCAAGAATCTAAATGGCAATGCTCAGATCTGCTGTGAGCTACAACAGAATGACATTAAATATATTGATCCCAAGGATATTGCCAATATCCTGGCAGATCGATTTAGTGCCAGCTTCACCTCCCTCTCACCCCCTAAAGGGCCTATCTCAATACCAAAAGATTGCCAAATTCCAGTAATCACGGCCACACAGGTAGAAACCACACTCTCCAAAGCTAAGAATACAGCATCCATGGGACCAGATGACATTCTGGGCTGTGTACTACATGAACTACAAAATGAACTGGCACCTCACCTAAGTGTCATGTTTAATTATAACCTCACCTCAGGCTCCGTGCCCACTGAGTGGCGCACAGCTACAGTTATCCCACTCCACAAGGGGGGATCCACCTTGGATCCTGGGAACTACTGTCCCATTGGTCTGACGAGCCTGATCTGCAAGGGTATGGAATGCATTATCATGGAACTTATAAGCAAAGACATTGGCAACCTTCAAACACTGGACACCACCCAGTTTGGGTTCGTGAAGGGCTGATCTTTTCTCTTGAACCTGATTGACTTCTTTGATTTAATCTCCAGAGTTGTGGATGAGGGTAAGGTGGTCCACACAGCCTATCTGGACTTCACCAAGGCCTTTGACACCATCCCCCACTCTGGAATCATAGATAAACTTTCTAAGCTGGGCATAAATCCCTACTTCACTCGATGGGTTGCCAATTGGCTTACTGACAGATCACAGACTGTAAAAGTAGCCGACTCCAAATCCAGCTCCAGACAAGTGACAAGTGGAGTACTTCAGGGTTCAGTCCTGGGACTGCTCTTGTTTGGCATCTACTTCTCTGAAGTACAGGCCAACACTAAGGGACTCTGGCTAACAAAGTACACAGATGACTGGAAACTGGGAGCCATTACTGAATCCCCAAATGATGAGGATATTCTACAAAAGGGCCTTACAGAAACAGATGCTTGGTGCCAGAGCCATGGGCTCAAGCTTAATGCCAAGAAATGTATAGTTATCCCCTTTGGGAAAAACCATGCACCCATGAATTACCACATAGGTGGCAGTACACTAAACACCGAAAGTGGGACAAGAGACTTAGGGACACAGGTGGGCAGTGGTCTCACCTTCGATAACCACATTGCCACAACAGTCAGGAAATCCTTCTATGTGGCACACCTCATCACTAAGGGCTTTTCATCCAGAAAAAAGGAGGTCATTGTCCCACTGTACTCATCCCTCATTAGACCCATTATAGAGTACAATGCTCCATTTGGTATGTACCTCACAAGACATCTGCAACAGCTGGAAAGGCCACAGAAATACCTCACTAAAAGAATCACAGGCCTAAAGCAGATGCCCTATGCTGACCATCTAAAAAAACTCCAGCTATACTCTGTGGCATATCGTCTACTCAGAGGTGATCTCTGCAAAACATACAAGGCCATGTCAAACCCTGAGCTGTTGGACATGCTCCACTTAAAGAAATCCCAATCCCTCAGAGCCACACGCTCCAGGGATCTAAACCTTATCACAATGAACAAAACATGCTGGAGGGATATGTTCCTGACCCAGAGACTCCCCGTACTGTGGAATAGTCTGCCCATACATGTCAAGCAGAGCGCCTCCTTGGCCCTTTTCAAAAGGAACCTTGACGATTGGATGGGAGATAGGAAATTCACCCCGGGGATCATGTCAGTCACCCTGCTAGACAGGGGTCCAGGGAAGTAAATATTGTGGGAAGAAATATCAGGGGAATTGTTTGGCTAGCCTTGTATAGGCCCTAGGGCTGACAGCCTACTACTAACCTATGAACGTATGCTTTATGCTCACCAAATGATTTATAAAAATCAGTGTATACAAAGATTATATATTCCTTGTTCCGAAGAAGGGATGGACGTCCTGGAAATTGATTACATGTATAGATCTGCAATTGTGGGACTCCACAAATATCTACTGACCTCACAAGATCCAAATGTAGTGAAAGTTTTGAAACATGGGGAGAATAAATCTAAGATGACTTCTCTGCTTAATTTAGCAGACGTATATCGACGTCAAGCAGAAAAGAAATCAAACCAGAAGTAGATAAAAACCAGAAAACAATTGAATGTGCCAAAAAACAAAAGAAAGAATATAAGGTGAAGGACCACACGAGAAGGCAAGAAATGTGGAAAAAACATAAAAATAGCTGCAAGTATAGAAAATGTCTAGAAGAGCCTCATGTTGATCAAGAACGAACACAGGAATGGTTAAGGAGAGGTGAATTCAAACCAAGAAATGAAAGGTTAATGTTGACAGCCCAAGATAGTGGGCTATGTGCACACTGGTTTACAAAGTCCATTGAACATGTGGGAGAAACAGACAAATGTAGGTTTTGTAAAACCAAATTGGAAACACCCACACACCTTGTTGCTGGTTGCGACACACTAATGGCAGAAGGACTGTATACTGAAAGGCATAATAATGTGGCAAGACTGTTGCACTGGGGAATGTGCAAACATTATATCGAAGTGGCTGAAAATCAGTGGAAACATGATCCACAAAGCATCATAGAAAATGATGAAGTTTATATCCCATGGGATCACCCATTACCAACAGTTCAAAAGATAGATGCTAGAAAACTGGATATAGTTGTCCAAGAAAAGAAGACAAAAGTAGCATTGATCATTGAAATCTCTACCCCCAGTTACTATAGTGTCTTGCATACAGAGAGACACAAAGCCATAAAATACCAGGATCTGCGGGCAGAAATGAGAGCAATGTGGAAGAAAGATACCCAGACAGTTCCAATAGTAGTAGGAGCAACTGGTCTTATAAAAAAGAATTTACAATCATATTTAGATATGTTACCAGTCCATGTAACCCCGTACGAATTGCAGGAGGAGTCATTACTGGACACATTGTGGGTGTTGCGAAAGCACTTTTGGCTGACATCAAAGACTGAAACAATACTAATTTCATGAAATTTAATCAGACTTTGACTTAGGAATGGGGTCCATTCCCATCATGGTATTAGAAACCCAAAAGATATGGAGAAATTAGAAAAGACAGAAAAAAAAACCCAAAAATTTTTGAGAGAGAATTGGGAAACAAGGTAAAAGGAATTAAAAGACCACCAAAAAATAGAAATAGATACATTTTGGAGACGTATGTATGAAGATCCTGGGGAACATAACAAAAATGTTATATGGATAAAAGAAGTAAAAGAAAGAATAATAAGTTTAAAGGTGTGGGATATAAAATGGGATGATGTAACAGCCAGTGAGATTGAAACAATGTTAAGAAAAGCCTCTAATTGTAAAACCCTAGGCCCAGATGCAGTATCTAACTTTTGGTTAAAAGTAACATCTTTGCATGAAGACTTAGCCATGGGTAAGAACTATTTATATGCACACACTGAACAGACACAAATCTGGCTAACAAAAGGAAAAACAATGGTCTTACTTAAGAGTGAACCTGCAAGTTAGCCTAAAGATTTTAGACCAATAACTTGCCTTCCAATGACATATAAACTGTACATGAGAACTGATGCTGACAGAGTTTATAGTCATTTAGAACTCAATAATGACAGTAGAACAAAAGGGCAATAGAAGAAAGTCATATGGAACAAAGGATCATTTGTTGTTAAAGTCATAAGTGGAGAATTGTAAAAAGAGGAAGAATCTAAATATGGCATGGGTTGACTACAAAAAAAGCATCTGTTAGTATCCCACATTCATGGATAAAAGAGTGCTTAAAATGTATAAGATACACCCTACACTGATTGATTACATTACAGTAACCATGAAACAGTGGCAGACCACTTTGCAATTAAGCCATTATAAAGGACAAATTATTATCCCAGGGATAAAAATTCAAAGGGGGATATGCAAGATTGATTCTCTGTCACCGTTGCTATTCTGCCTTGCCGTTAACCCATTAAACTGTTTACTTAACAGCTTAGGCCATGGCTATAATTTGGCTTCTAGAAAACCTAAAGACTTATCATCTTCTCTTTGTCGATGATTTAAAACTGTATAGCTCATCAGATGAAGAACTGAAAACACAGCTACAGGTTGTCAAAACTTTTTCAGATGATATAAGAATGTCATTTGGTCTTGATAAATGTGCAAAAGCAACCTTTAAAGCAGGAAAACTGCAGCACCAAGAAAACATCAGTTTGGGACAAGAATGTGATATAAAAGACCTTGAGCAAGAGGGAGTGTATAAATATTTGGGAATTGATGAAGGATCAACAATAAAACATGAACAAATGTGAATAAAACTCAGTAAGGAGTACTTTAGAAGACTTAAATTAGTCCTGAGAACAGCACTGACATCTAGGAACAAAATCCAAGCTATAAACCAATTTGCTCTTCCTGTCCTAACTTGCAGTTTTGTAGTGACTGACTGGCCCCAAAACGTGTTGGATAGATTGGATATTAAAACAAGAAGGATGCTTCATACTCACCAAATGATTTATGAAAATCAGTTTATACCAAGATTATATATGCCCCATTCCAAAGGAGGGATGGGCCTCCTTAAAATTGATTACATGTATAGATCTGCAATCATGGGACTCCACACATATCTGTTGACCTCACAAGACCCAAACGTAGTAAACGTTTTGAAACATGAGGAGAATAAATCTAAGATGACCTCTCTGTTTAATCTAGCAGAGGCATATAGGCATCAAACAGGAATGGAAATCAAACCAGAAGTAGATAAAAGTCAGGCAGCAACTGAAAGTGCCAAAAAACAAAAGAAAGAATATAATGTGAAGGACCAGATGGGAAGGGAAGAAATGTGGAAAATGCATAAATATAGTTGCAAGGACAGAAAACTTCTGGAAGATCCTCATGTTGATCAGGAACAAATGCAGAAATGGTTAAGGGGAGGTGTATTCAAACCAGGAGATGAAGCTTAATATTGGTGGCCCAAGATAGTGGGCTACATACACGTTGTTTTACAAAGTCCATTGAACATGTGGGAGGAACAGACAAATGTAGGTTTTGTAAAACCAAATTGGAAACAGTCGCACACCTGGTTGCCGGTTGTGACACACTAATGGCAGAAAGGTTGTATACTGGAAGGCATAATAATGTGGTGAGACTTGCACTGGGGATTGTGTAGACATTATAGTATTGAAGTGGCTGAAAAACACTGGAAACATGAGCCACAAAGCATCATAGAAAATGATGAAGTTTATATCATATGGAATCACCCATAACCAACAGTTCAAAAGACAGATGCTAGAAAACCGGATATAGTGGTCCCAAGAAAAGAAGACAAAAGTATCATTGATCATTGAAATCACCACACCTAGTGACTACAGTGTCTTGCATACAGAGAGTCACAAATTCATAAAATATCAATATCTGCAGGCAGAAACAAGAGCAATGTGGAAGAAAGATACTCAGACAGTTCCAACAGTAGTAGGAGCAACGGGTCTTGTAAAAAAGAATCTATGATCATATTTAGATATGTTACCAATCCATGTAACCCCATACAAATTGCAGAAGGAGTCATTACTGGGCACATTGCAGGTGCTGTGCAATTTTGGCTGACATCAAAGATTGAAACAATACTGATTTCATGAACTTTAATCATACTTTGACTTAGTAATGGGGTCCATTCCAGTCACAGTATTAGCAACTCAAAAGATTTGGAGAAATTAAAAAGACAGAAACATGAGGGGGGTCTGGATGGAGAGAAGATAAAATCAGCAAGCAAAGGAGAGTAGTATTGCTAAAACTGAATTCATCTGCAAGTTTTAATGAGTACCTTCATGACGTGGACCCTCCTTTTATAAAATCTCACAAAGATGATACTGATATATAGACTGTATTTTATATAGCATATATCAAGGACAGAAGTAGCTTAAAAAACTTAAAGAGACAGCTGGATGCGAAAGTCCCAGGATAAAAAAGTGCCTAATCCTGGTATGCGCACTGGTGCCAGGACTGGAAAAAATGACACTGTAGAATCCACAAAACATTCCTACATTGGGGTTAGGCCAGGCTTAGGGGGAGGATGCCCCTCCCTTGTTGTAGAAGGAAGTAGTAGTCCACAAAAACTGACAGGCCAAAAAAGAGCCATAAAGATGATAGTGTGGACTATTGAGGATAACATGGAAATTATGTATTGTTAATATTATGTAAGAAAACCAGAATTTCTGGACAGACGATATTAAAAAAGATTAAGTCAGAATTTAGAGGAAAGCAAAATACTTCCACAGAAAAAAATGTTAAAAGCTTCAAAAGCATATTTGTATTCATTAGTACAACATAATCATGAAACACATTATATAGCTGAAGAAGCCTTGGGCTGTTTGGAAAGACAAGCAACATGAGGACGTATGAAAATACAAAGAATAACAGCTAGAGATATTTGAAAGATACAAAACTGAAACATGGATATGACAAAGAAAGAGATCTTTGATATGGTTAACATTTATGCAAATGAGAAAGCCAAACTAATCAATACAAAAAAAAGCTCCAAAGATATTTTAAGAGAAATACAGGCAAAGGTATCTGGATATGCAAAAATGTACAATACAAAGAAATACGATCACAAAGACGGAACACCGAATAGAAATTAGTAAAGTCGAAGTTAAACAGAAGCTGAAGTTATGGAAAACGTAAGAAGCGAAGGAATTAGTCAGAAAGTCTAATACAGGTTATGTCACAGCATAACGGTGGAGTGAGAGACATCTGAAGAAATACAAACATGGGAAACAAAAAGAAATTTAATGTGGTGCAATACTTATGCAAAGAGAATGCAAAACTAATCAATACAAGAAAGCAGCACTGAAGATATTTGAAGAGAAATACAGGGAAAGGCATCTGGATATGGAAAATTTTACAATACAAAAATAAGAAAACAAAGTAGGGAAGTAGAAAAGAGGATTAGTAATGGAGAAGTTAAAGAAATGGAAACTGAAGTTATGGATTACCTGTGAAGTGAAGGATTTAGTGTAGAAAATCCAGCGCCAGTAATGTAACAACATGATGGAACAGTGAGTCCACAAATTAAGAAGAAACTGGTGGAACAGGAAGTATCTAATCAGTTACCACATGAAGAAACTCTGGAGCCTTCAGTAGAAAACCAGTACAAAAGTTCAGTTGGAATTGCACAGCAAGGGAAGAAACGGGAAATGGTGGCAACTCTGAGGCAGTCAATGTTGTGGAGTGATAGGCCAATGACCTCCCATATGAAAGAGCAACAGAGGATGCAGGTGAAGAGAATATGTCACAGGAAGATCTGGAACTTTCTGTAGAATGCCTGGAGGAAACACAGAATAAAGAATGTGCTCTTAGTTTAGAAGAAAAAAATCTAAGAAACTGGTTGGTTTAATGGACATGGATAGACATATTAAGATTGATGAAAGAAATTGATTACAGAAAGTCAATAAGACCCAAATGTTAAAAGTCTGATAAAACACATGAACACAGTAATCTAAGGCTATTAACAGAAACTGATGTGATATAACAGAGTAAATAGGATATATTACCGTGCAGCTAAATTAATAACAAATAAAACCTTACCACAAAAATACAGGGCAGTAAGGAAAAGGAAGGGAAAAAATCCAATGCCATCACTGAAGTATCGAGTAGAGAAAGCAAAAAGGTAACAAAAGAAAGTCATATGGAACAAAGGATTAATTGTTAAACAAAAGTCATAATGGGGAATTGCTAAACAAAAGTCATAATGGAGAATTCTAAAAAGGGGAACAATCTAAGTATGGCTTGGATAGATTACAAAAAAGCATTTGATAGCATCCCATGTTCATGCTAAATGTAATGATTACAGACATATAAGATACTCCCCTACATTGATCAATTACATTACCATGACCATGAAACAATGGCAGACCACTTTGCAGCTAAGCCATGATAAAAGACAAATTATTATCCCAGGAATACAAATTCAAAGGGGGGTATTCCAGGGTAACTCTGCTATTGTTGCTCTTCTGTCTTGCCCTTAACATATTAAGCTGTCTTCTTAACAGATTCGGTTATGGTTATAGTTTGGCTCCCAGACAACAACAAAGTGTGAAGACTTCTCATCTTTTTCTGGATGATTTAAAACTGTACAGTTTGTGATGCCCCAGCACTGGCTCAGTAATCAAGACACCTCAATCCTCACCTCTGGCAACAGCAGGGAATGTACACACTGGGAGGATGACAAGTGCACACACAGTAAAGTGTAATTTCCCTTAAGAGCACACAGAGATCACAGTCAGTCTGGGTCTGGTTTCTCCCTCTTTCTCCAGATCCCCAATAAGACTCGCCACTGGTACAGCTATAGGGTTGAGATCTCAGATGCGTGGCAAAGACAAAACCTCCAGCATCCTGTCTGTCCAACCAGTGCTTTTGTGTCCTTGTCCAAGTAACTGACACACACACACACACACACACACACACACACACACACACACACACACACACACACACACACACACACACACACACCTTGGGAAGGCTAGCACAGGTTTACTAGCTATGCCCTTTTCTGCCCAGACTATAAGGTAGTTCTGACTGCCACCAGCCACTCTTTATCGGCTACTTTAATGTCCTTACCAAAGGGTGACCCATAGACAGCAGGATGGAACACCTGTTCAGTTCAGAGCCTCACAGATAGATAATATGAGGCTAATGTTAACATGTAATAACACAGGGGGAATATGTGATATAATAAAACAGAATTGGAATGTTTTACTGACAGATGAAAAAATAGCCAAGGTAGTGAGAGAAAAAACAGTTTTTGGCTTTAGAAGAAATAAAAATCTGAAGGATTTATTATGTCATGAAGGGAAGACAGAAAAAAAGTAGCAACAATGTTACACAATGTGGAGGTACAAGAAAGTGCAGAAATTGCAAAGCATGTGAGTACATTGTGGAGGAAGAATCCGATGTACACCCTGTATCAGGAAAACAATATTGTTTTGATTTGTATGCATATTGTAGAACAAAGAATGTTGCTTAACTGGCTGGCTGTCAGAACTGCAGCTCATTTTATGTAGGAAAAACTAACTATATGCTGGAAAATAGAATGTTGAACCATATGTCCTCTGTAAGATTAAAACATGAACATAATACACTTTTCCAGCACATTTCTAAGTATGAAAATCATAAGTTTAAGTTTATGGTTATACAATGTGTAAATAAAAACAAAAGGAGAGGTGATCTGATTAATGAAACAGAGTTGAATTAAACTAAATGGATCATTGAGCTAGTAGCATACAAAAACCTAGGTTTAAATGGAGTTATACCTTTAAGACTTGCACTAAGAAAAGGAGGGTGTGGTACTGAATATTAGTTGAAGTGCTATATAAAAACTGCAGTTTCATTTGAGTTTTATATCTGAAGAAGGGCTTGGTCCTGAAAGCGCTCATTCCTGTGTTTTCAATTGTGTTTTAAATAAAAGTTCTGAAGCTGTGGCCAGTACCTGCTTTTTTCTTCTTTCCTATGGTACTATAATTGGGGACAAACCTTCTGTAGTATCCTGCTGTCCCTAAGAATGCCCTCACCTGCTTTTTAACAGGGGCAGGCCATGCCTGAATGGCTTCCACTTTGGAGGTTCTGGCCTGATTTTACCACTCCCCATTCTATGTCCCAGGTAGGAGACCTCTGCCATACCCACCTGACATTTGCTGGGCTTAATGGTCATCCCTGCCCTCTGTAGTCTGCCCAGCGCCTCCCTGACATGCTAAAGGGGCTGTTGCCAGGAATGGCTGTAGATGGAAATATCATCTAGATAAGCAAGGACAAACCCTCCTGCTCCTTCTAGGATACGATCTTCCAGCCTCTGGAAAGTAGCTGGGACATTTTTCATCCCAAACTGCATCTTTGTAAACTCATACAAGCTGAAAGGAAAGGCTGACCTCTCTCTAGCGCTGGGAGTCGAGGGCACCTGCCAGTAACCCTTGCTATGATCAATAGTGGTAAGATACTTAGCCTCACCCAGCTGCTCTAGGGCTTCATCTGTCCTAGTCATGGGGTAAGCATCTGACTCTGTGTGACTATTTAATTTCCTATAGTTCACGCAGAACCTGGTGCTGCCATCCTTCTTTGGTACCAGCACCACTGGGGAAGCACAGGGACTGCTGGACTCCTGAATTACCCCTAGTTCCAACATTTTTCATATCTCCTTCCTCAGAGTCTGCTTAACCCTCTCAGGCACCATATAAGGGACCTATTTAATAGGCCTTTGGTGTCCTGTAGCCACATTATGTTGCACCAGGTGGGTGCCCCCTGGTTTCCCAGTGAACATGTCCCCAAACTCCTGTAACACTGCTCGGATATTTTGAACGTGGGTAGGGGATAACTGCTGGGACATTGCTACTACTTCCACTGAGGTGTCACTCCGAGCCTTACTGAGGAGATCAGTCACCAGATCTCCCTCAGACTTCTCCTGCCATCCACTGCAAATCTCAGCACAAGGGTCTCTCTGTCATGGTAAGGTTTCGTCATGTTATTGTGGTGCAATTTATGCCACTGCCTCCTGCCTAGCAGTTCTACCATGTAGTTAACATCACTGACCTTACTTACCACCTTTAAGGGTCCCTCCCAAGCTGCCTGCAGCTTGTTATGTCTAACAGGAATGAGAACCATTACCTGCTGTACTACAGCATACTCTCTTGCTCGAGCATTCCTATCATACCAGACCATTTCCTGCTGTTGGGCTTCTGCCAGGTTCTCCTGGGCCAAGCCCATGAGCTCTTTGAGCCTTATCCTGAAGTTTACGACATATGCCACAACAGACTCCTTGTGGAATTCACACTCACCCTCCCACTAATCTCAAATCAAATCTAGAGGTCCCATCACCCTGTAGCCATACAGCAACTCAAAGTTTGAAAAACCTGTGGATTCCTGGGGAACCTCTCTGCAAGCAAACATATGGGGCAAATATTTATCCCATTCCCTTTTGCAATGGTCTGAAAATGCCCATTCATAGGTGCCCGTAGCATGGACTTGAGTGTCGAGTTTAACCTCTCCACAAGACCATTAGTCTGCAGATGATAGAGGGTGGTCTTTAGGTGCTTCACCCCACAGTGCTTCCACAGACAAGCCAGCAGGTCTGACATAAAATTGTCACCTTTCAGTCAGCATTTCTTTTGGGAACTGTAGATTCAAAAAGCACAGCACTGAACGAATATAACTTTAATGACCAAGTTAAGCACTTTCTTCCCACTTCATAGGGGCTTCCTCAGAACATTATCACCCCCACCCAGCCTTTAAATAATACATCAATTAATAAATCAACCAATTAGTTACACTACAATTATGCATTAAATACAATTAATTAATAAAATATTAAAACCATACTTTATACACTTGTTAAGAAATTTGTAGATGAGGTACATTTTATTATGCAGCTTTTCTGCACGAGGGGGTATCCACAGGAATTATTGAAACAAATTAGTGAAGAAGTTAAACATAAGCATATGGAGGGCATATATAGGCCTACTTTGGCAGGTGAACATGGAACTAGTGTAATGTCCTACAATACTGGAGAGGACAGATCAACTAATGATTAGAGTTTGATCTTTATCACCACATTTAATTTGGATGCAAATGAAGTTACAGAAATTATTAAGAATAACTGGGAAATTTTAAAATATGATTCAAATGTAGGGCAAAGGGTAGGTAATCTACATAAAATAGTATACAGAAAGGATAAATCTTTCTAGAATATTTTAGAAACACGTGTAAATGAAAGCAATAGTTATAATAATAAAGGGGAATTTTAAGTGTGGGATGTGTACATTTTTCCCTCACATTTTAGAAACAGGTGATTGTTATAAGTTAAATGGGACACCTATATTTATTAAAGGGCACTATAACTGTTGTAGTTTAAATGTGGTATATGTAGCGAAGTGTCAAAAATGTCCCATATTTTATATAGGGAAAACTAGTAGGTATTTTAAGGACAGAATTGCAGAACATTTATTGGCTATTAGACATGGTAGGAATACTAATGCATTAAGCAGGCATGTTAAAGAATATACTGATCATGTGTTCATGTTTTTAGTAATACAACAAATTAGTAAAGATTCTCAGGGGAAAAATATGGATATACATCTGGATTTAAGTGAGTTAAAATGGCAGTTGTGCGTAAACACAACTGAATATCCAGGTATTAATGAGGCTAAGGCTATTTCATGTGTTTTAAAATTGAAAAATATTTTATGGTGAAGTTGTTATATTTCATCATATTTACATGTTTATGTTATACATTTTTTAACAAGTGTATAAGGTATGATCTTAATGTTTTATTAATTAATTGTATTTAATTCATAATTGTAGTGTAACTAATTGGTTGATTTATTAATTGATGTATTATTTAAAGGCTGGGTGGGGGTGATAATGTTATTCTGAGGAAGTCCCTACAAAGTGAGAAGAAAGCGCTTAATTTAGGTTCATAGGCAGGTACTAGGCTATCTGCCCGAAGGCATATATAAGCCTAGCCAGAATGTGTTGGCTTTTGCCGCCCCCTTAGATTAGTTCCCTGTGCCTCTGTCCAGCAGAGCCACTGAAGTGATCCCCGAGGTAAACTTTCTGTTTCCCATCCACTCATCAAGATTTCTTTTAAAGAGTGTTAGCGAGGAGCTCTGCCTAATGTAGATTGGGATCTTGTTCCAAAGCATGGGAAGTCTCTGGGACAGGAATATGTCCCTCCAGCACGTCCTATTTATTGTTGTGGTGAGGTTTAGATCCCTAGAGCATATGGCTCGCGGGAATAAGGTTTTCTTTAGGTGGAGCATGTCCATCAATTCTGGCTTGGACATGGCCTTGTATGTCAGGCAGAGATCACCTGTGAGTAGGTGGTATGCAACCGAGTACAGCTGTAATTTCTTCAGTCGAGCTGCATAGGGTATCTGTACGAGGTCAGTGATCCTCTTGGTGAGGTACTTCTGTGGTCTTTCTAGCTGTTGCAGGTGTCTTGTAAGGTACATCCCAAATGGGGCATTGTACTCTATGATGGGTCTGATGAGTGATGAGTAGAGGGGCACAATGACCTCTTTTGATCTGGATGCAAACCCTTTTGTGATTAGGTGGGCCACGTAGAAGGATTTTCTAACCACTTTGGCAATGTGATTATCAAAGGTGAGATTACTATCTACTTGGGTCCCCAGATCCCTTATTATGTCTTCCGTATTTAGGGGACTATCACCTATGTGGTAGTTTGTGGGTACTTTGTTTTTTCCAAAGGGGATGACTATGCACTTTTTGGCATTTAACTTGAGGCCATGATTTTGACACCAGGTATCTGTCTCAGTGAGACCCTTTTGGAGGATGTCTGTGTCAGCCGGATAGTCAATTATAGTCCCTAGTTTGCAGTCATCTGTGAACTTGGTCAGCCATAGTCCTCCTGTGCTTGCCTGTACCTCTGAGAAGTATATGCCAAACAGGAGGGGTCCTAGGACTGAGCCCTGGGGAACTCCACTTGTAACCGATTTAGAGTCGGACCTAGCTCCTGCAACTCTCACCATGTGGGTTCTGTCCGTGAGCCAGTTGGCAACCCATCTTGTGACATAGGGGTTTAAGTTCTGGCTGGTGAGCTTGTCTGTAATACCAGAATGGGGAATGGTGTTGAAGGCCTTTGCGAGGTCTAGGTAGGCTGTGTGTACCACCTTTCCCTCATCTATAGCCTTGGTAACTGTCTCAAAGAAGTCCACCAGGTTTAGGAGGCATGATCTGCCCTTAACAAAGCCGAACTGGGTAGGGTCCAGTGTTTGGAGGTTCCCAATGTCTCTGTTAATGAGTTCCATAATGATGCGCTCCATAGCCTTGCAGACCAAGCTAGTCAGTTTTATAGGGCAATAGTTCTGAGGGGTCTGTTGTGGCTCTACCTTTATGAAGTGGAATAACCGCTGCTGTGCACCACTCTATGGGTATGTAGCCTGTGGAGAGGCTGAATTTGAACAGTGTGTTTAGGTGAGGGGTTAGTTCATCTTTGAGCTCGTGTAGGATGCAGCCTGGGACACCATCCGGTCCCACTGATGCTGTGTTTTTGGCTTTGGAGAGGGCTGTTTTACACTGAGTGTCTGTGATTTCAGGGACTCTACATTCTTCTGGTATGGTTATGGGCCCTCTTGGGGGTGAGAGGGTGGTGAAGTTTGCACTGAACCTGTCTGCCAGGATGTTGGCGATATTGGTCGGTTCAGTGTATTTTGTGCCATTCTGCACTAACTCAGAGCAGATCTGTGCATTGCCACTTAGATTCTTGACATAGCTAAAAAATGCCTTGTGGTTATCTTTGGAGTCCTTGGCAATTTTTCTTTCAAAGCTCGCCTTGGATGATTTTATGACGGATCATAGTTTCTTGCTGATACTGATCAGGGATGTCTTCCCTTCTTGGGATTTTACTCTTTTCTGTACTAGTTTCCTCCTTCTATTGTATAGTTTGTTTATGGCAGGAGTCCACCAGACTGGTTCCCTTTTCTTGGAGGAGTGAGTCTTGGTTCTGCTTGGGATGGCATGATCCATGCATTCTTGTAGGTGCCCATAGAATGCATTAGTAAAGGAGTTTGTAGCTTGGACAGTGTTATCCTTCAGCATGGAGGCTTTGAAACTTTCCACCTCAGTCTTAAGTAACGTGAAGTTTGCTTTTGAACAGTTTTTTACTGTGGTTTTCTTGTACAGGGGTGGGGCGGAATGTGGATATCCAAAGTGATTTGTTTATGGTCAAATCTAACCAGCGAGGGGTTGACCTCCGGTGTGGAACACTGGTCGCCCATGTTGGTGATGACCAAGTCCAGTATGTTGTCACCTCTGGTGGGAGTGTTGACCAGTTCCACTAGAGCGTTTGAGTTTATAAATTCTAGGAAATGTTGGGCAAGGGAGTTAGTACTTGAGTAGTTGTCCCAGTTAATGTTTGGGTAATTGAAATCACCCAATATTAGGGTGGTTGGTAGGACCTTTATGTTTCCCAGTGTTTCCAGAAATGTGGAATGGGGGTCCTGGAATATGGTGGGTGATCTGTAGCAAGCTACAATTTGAATTGCAGTTTTGCCCATTGTTAGTTGTATGTGGATGATCTCTGAAGCATCGTGCTGTGCCACTAACCTGGAGGTGTGGGTATCCTTGATGAATATGGATATGCCCCTGCCTTTTGTATTTCAGTTTGGGTTATGTGACTTGGTCATTAAAGTTGTATTCCTTCAGTGTTGTGCTGTGCTTTTTGATTCTACAGTTTGTTTTTTGTGGAGGTCTTTTGGGAACTACACCCTGCTGAAAGAAATCTACCAAGGCATTTGCCACCTTTTCTGCCTCAATGGAGGACAGAAGCATCTCATCCGGTTGTCTGGTAGCATAATCTGCTATCACTAGGATATACTTTTTCTCTGTGAAACATGGGGTACTCAGAGACCCCACAGTATCCGTAGCTACCCTCTGAAATGGCTCCTCAATCACAGGCAAAGGCATCAAAAGAGCTTTCACCTTGCCTCCTTCCCTTGCCTACCTTTTGGCACTGCTCACAGATCCTGCTGTACTCTGTTACATCTCTGTTAATCCCAGGCCAATAAAAGTTCTGCATAATATGTTTCTTTGTATGCTTTATGCCCATATGACCTACAAAGGGAATATCATGGGTTATGGTTAGAAGTGCCATACAGTAGGCTCTGGGGGGGGTCTATATTATCTTATCAAAGCAGCATTATAGTGAATCCCTCTTCACTGACCCATAAAGATCAAACTGCCAGTTATGTGAATGGCCAATTCAGCAATTTTTTTCCTAGGAAAAAAATCACTTGGCCATCATCACGAATTTGCCCCTTTCCCCACTGTAGTGCGATCTCAGAGTTGGTATATTTAGTTAGGGGTGTGTGTGTGTGTGTGTGTGTGTGTGTGTGTGTGTGTGTGTGTGTGTGAGGGGAAAAGCCACCCCAGTTTTGTGTGTTTGTAGTGATGTTTCTGGCTGTATCAGTGATTTTTTTCCCCTTGGAAAATTTGCTCAATCGGCCATTCATGGAACTGGAGGTTGGTTCTTTAAGGGTCGATGAAGAGGCATTCTCTGTAATGCCTCTTTGATGAGATAATATAGACCCAGCTCTGGGCACTACCAACTGCTGTATTCTCTCACCCTCTAGCCCTCCCTCAGGGGTACACTCTATACAGTAACCCTTTGTCCCAGTATACATATTCTCCCTTCCCTTGAAAATCAGGTGTTTCACTAGCTACCTCACTCATGCCTTGTAATGTAGGGTGTGAGAGCTGGGACTGTCTCAGCTCTCTCTTGTTAACCCCTCTCAGCTCTCCTTACAAAGGCATCCTCTGACAGCAGTGACTCACTATCAGCCTGGGTACTACTTACTCATCTCTGCTCTTGCAGTCACTCTGTCCAGGGAAACATCAGCGCCCACAATCAGGTGTGGCTCACCTTCAGTCTCACTGCTACAGGGTAGCTCCCTCCCTGAAGTAACCACCTCACCAGTCCTGGCTGCAAGTATGCAGTCTGTCTGGGTCCCCCCCAGGCTACCAGACCCACATGCTTGTCTCCAAGCCTGACTGCATGTAACTGCGTGCACACAAAGTACTGCATTATCAACATCATTCCCTATCAGGGCATCTGCAGGGATATTCTCAATCACACCTTCTTGCTGGCTTCCTTTTCCACCCTCCTAGTCAAGGTGAACCCTAGCACAAGATATCTGGAATAGGGTTCCCCCTAAAGCTCTGACTGGAGTAGACTCTGCAGGCAAGTAGTGCTCCTCTTTAACCATTGCAGGCTTCACAATGGTTAGATCAGAGGCTGTCTCTCTCTTAGCAGTGGCCTCTTTCCCATTCACTAAGATAGGATATAACCTCTTGTGATAGTTTGGTACCCTTGTTGTCTTGAGAAAACTTACTGCTGGCATTCTGTCATTCCTACTTACTGGCTCTCCCACCTTTTGTTTCCTACCTTGCCTCCATGGACATCTATATGCTACATGGACCCACTGGTTGCATTTAAAGTATTTAATCCTTGGTCTTGGATAGGGTGGCCAAAGTGGTGCAGCAGTTAGCATTGCCGCCTCACAGCAAGAGGTTCTCTGGTTCAATTCTCAGCTGGGGAGCCTTCTGTGCGGAGTCTGCATGTCATCCCTGTGGTCGCGTGGGTTTCCTCCGGGAGCTCTGGTTTCCTTCCACATTCCAAAGACATGCAGTAGGTGGATTGGACACACTAAATTGGCCGTGTGTGTGTGTGTGTGTGTGTGTGTGTGTGTGTGTGTGTGTGTGCCTTCTGTGAAAGGTTGAGCACTGGGCTGGCAACTCGACTGTAAAACTCCACTGCTAATCATGAGTGGACAGATGATCCGCTGTGGTGACCCCTAACCAGGAAAAGCCAGAAGAAGAACCCTTGGTCTTGGATGTGTACCTGGACTAGTGGCTTCCCCTGCTACTGGTGGAGTCTGTTGGTGCAGTTTAGGCTGCCCTCCATGGGTTCTCTTAGACCCATGAGCAGCACTGGGTATCCCTTTCCTATTCAGTAATGCCCTGCTTGCTAGGTATAGGTCTCCCTTCTTCCCCAACTCATCTGCAGTATTGCATTGCATATCAGCTAACCAGGTTCTCATGCCCCTGGGCAAAGTGCTAAGGGCTTGTTCCCTCACCAAAACATCTGCCAGCCCTTCAGAAGTGGGGCCCTGACATCCATTCACCCACCTATAACAATAATTGCTTAGTTCAGCAATATATCACACACACTTTCATTTGTCTTGCATCTATGCTCACAAAACATTTTCCTAAAAGTTTCAGGTATTAGCTTAAAACATTCTAAAAGACAGCTTTTTTACAGTATTACAGTTTAAGCAATCAGTATCAGACAATATAAAAATAGTAGTTACAGCTTTACCATGGAGTATGGGGATCAGGAACTGTACCCAGAGCCTTGGTCAACATTATACTGTTTACATACCTTTTCAAACATATAAATGAAACCCCTCTGTAAATTGTAGATGAAATTTACTGACCTTTGTTGCCTCTGGGGTTCAATTACTCACTTTCCCATTACCTCCATGACTCTGGAGAAGAGTCAGCATCTCCTTCTCATGTTGCCTCTGCCTCATTCTTCTCAGCTTACAGACATCTCGTCTCTCTGCTGCTTCGGTTTCCATTTATTTCTCCTGCCACAGTCTCTCTGCTGATTCTTTTTGCAAACATTTGGCTTCCAGTTCAGGTCTCTAACTCCAGATAGATTTTTAAGTCCTCTATGGAAAGGATGAACTGTCCATTTGCTGAGAGCTGTACATCTCCAAGGCACCCTTACATATAAAAAAAGAAAGCAGCCACCTTATATATAAACCACTGCAATCCATTGATCGATATTAATATCACAGAAGGAACGAGGCAGCGAATATCAGAACAAATAGTACATTCAAGAACTTATACAAAGAAGTGGAAAACGCAGCATATAAGTTGAAGAGATTGCAATGGCAGCATTTCCACATGGAAGTGTGCCTACACCATAACCTGATACCTAGAGGACTAAGGGTCAGATGTATGACAAGTTATGGAAACACTTATCCGGAGCTCTTAGCACAATGGCAATGGATCAACATAGAAACCAGCTTTAATTGTATTAGATTACTTATAGATTTCTTTAAGCCGCAGGAAAATGAAATCTCAGAACTTATACAAATAAAGCAGAGTGAGATGGAACAACTAGATCTCTCTGAAGAAAATCTTATGAGGTTGGAGAACCTCCAAGACAAATTGGACATTTATGACAGTAAATTAAAAATGATAAAAATTAACAAACTAAGAAGAGATTTTGATGACTTCAAGGCAGGCCAGCTCTTTGAATGGCCAAGAACAGCAAGGAATCAAGATCAACCTAAAATTAGTGACACAAAAGAAAATAGAAGAAAAATGTCCTTATCAGAAGTAACATCTAGAAAACAACATGTGCAAGCAGAAATCCATGCCCCACCAAGACAGGAGTGATAATAAAGGGGAAGGAGTAGTAACGAATGGCAGTATAGTCACTGAAGACATGGAAGAATTAAAAGTTGTATTTACAACACAGAAGGAGGGATCAAGAATATTAGAGATAGTTAATAAATAATAAAGAAAGTAGTAAGCTAGGAGCGGTACCTAAAAAGGGAGAAAAATATGCACCAATTTTTCAACAACTCCCTTTTCTTATACATCAGCAAAACGACAGAGCCCCAAGATCCCTAAGCAGGGAAAGGAAAAAGAGAAAGGCAACCTAGAGGAGAGGCAAACAAGAAGTAGAAAAGAGGATACCGAGGCATTGGTAATAAATATTTCAGACTATGTATTGAGTGAGGAACAAAACCAACTTCTGCAAAGAGGCTTGACCTTTATACCCTCCATTAGGTCCCAACTTAGTGAGGTGGTAATAGATTTAAAAACATTTGGAATAAATCTAATGTTAAAATACATATATGGCACCAAAAATACACAAAATATGGGTTCAGATAATTTAAAACAAACCTATTAAGAGGCCAAGTACGTTTGTGCCTATAAATCATCCTCAGGTGGAAACATTCATCAAACTTTGTGAGAATGAAATAGCACAACACAAAGATGAAGGAAAAGGAAAACAATTCCACAATTTGAACTATGGAGAGCACAAGGCATTGAAAGAACTGCAACTTAATAAAGAAATAGTGATAAAACCAGCTGACAAAGGAGGTGCATTGGTCACCATGAAAAAGGAACATTATGACAAGATGAAGGAGCTTCTTAGAGATACAACTACATATACTAAGATAGGTATTAAACAAATAGAAAGATTGGTAAAGGAAGTCAAAGAAGATCTGTATGAAAAATTAATGTGTAGAATAATAGATGAAGACTTGTATGTGTTTTTGAAACCTTACATCCACTTATACCAGAAATAAAAGGCATACTGAAGGTACACAAGAATTTAAATGATCTGCCATTAAGACCTATAGTTTCAGGAAGAGGGTGGATCACGGAGCCTCTTTCCATATACATAGAAGATGAGCTTAAAAATCTGCTAGAGAAAGCACCTACAGTGTTAAAAGATACAGCGCAATTATTAGAGAAATTGTATGCTGAAGTTCACAAGTGTGACAACTATAGGCATATGGTATTGGCAACAATGGATGTGAATAGCTTATTTACTAGCATACCCAATGGATATGGTATAGAAGCAGTTAGAAACTTTATACTAGCTAACCAACCGAATAAGGATGTGGAAAGGATATGTGGGCTACTAGAAATTATATTACAAAACAGTGTATTTCTATATGTGCATGAAGTCTATTGGCAGAAATGGGGAGTAGCCATGGGCACTCCATGTGCCAATAGTTATGCAAATATAGTATTAGCCCAATAGGAATGCCAGTGGAGCAAAGATGAAAATAATATCTGGTAACAACATATACAATTCTATGGACGCTTTGTTGATGACATTCTTCTTATATGGAGAGGGCATGAAAGTTCGTTGCAGCAATTCATTCAATTTCTAACAGCAACAACAGATTTCTTAAAGTTTGAAATCAAAATGTCACGGAAGAAAATAGAATTTCTGGATGTTAATATTATTATGGATGAGATCAAAGGTTTGGAAACAGCCCTGTATAGAAAAACAACTTGGAAAAAACATCTTTTACATAGATCTAGCATGCATCCAGGCCATATTTTTAAAAATATTAAGGACAGCCAGGTACAAAGGGTCTCCAGATTGTGTACCAATGATAATATATTTCGAGAAGAACTACAAGGATTAATGAACAACTTTACAGCCAGAGGGTGTAAGGAAGAAAAAATGGATGAAGACAAGCTTAGAGATATCCGAAGGAAGAAAGGGAGACCATACTATTCAGCTAAAATTGATAAAGAGAACAAAGAAAAGGAGCCGAACAGAAGAAAGGAAATAGTAAGATGTCCTTTGACGTACAGTACAGATAATGTTATCATAAGAGAAATTATTAAGAAATACTGGCCTATACTAACAATGGACCAGAAGATAAAAGACATAGTAGGAGAACACCCTAGTTATACTTATAAAAATAAGAACTTAAAGAGGCTCCTATGAGACATAGATAGGCAAGAGGCAAAGAATGTATCTATGCCAACAGGAACATTCAAATGTGGAAAATGCAGAGCATGTCAGTACATTATGAGCACAGATAGGTTTCAGCATCCGATGACAAATAAGGTTTACATCTTTCAAGAAAGAGCAACTTGTAACAGTGAGAATGTGATCTATGTAGCAAGTTGCATTGTATGTAAAGCATTCTATATAGGTATAGAATATATATATTCTAACAGAAAATTCAAAGAATGAGTATTAAGACATATACGGGACATTCATAATAAAATAGAGACTAATGCTCTTTATGCACATATTAAAGAAAATCCAGAGCATAACTTTAGATTTATGGTTATGGCACAGATTAAACCCATGGAAAGAGGAGGTGATATAGTAAATAGAACAGAAAAAAATTGAGTTGCAATGGATAATTAATTTACGATCCAACCAATTCCTCAGACTAAATGCTATAGTCTCGCTTAAACCTGTTTTAAAAGAGAGGAAACTACGAGGGAAATGAATTATACATCTGCCAATGTAGCTCAGTCGGTTGAGCATCAGACCCTTATCCAGAGGGTCCAGGGCTCGAGTCCTAGTCTGGGCACCATGGTGAAAGTAGAAGAAATCCCTAATCATAAATGAAAACAGTTGAATTTAAGTTTACTGTGCAAGAAGAAGTTTGGAAAACATTGAAACCAAGAGCAGCAAAGGAATAAAAAGAGTGTAGTTTGTTTATTATTTTTTTGGCCTATATGATATAGTCCTCCTCAAGCTTGTTTAGAAAGAAAAGAAAACTAAGAGGGAGTTGAACTATGCATCTACAAACGTAGCTCAGTCGGTAGAGCATTAGACCCTTAAACAAAGGGTTTAGGGTTCTAGCCCCGGTTTGAATATTATGATGGAAGGAGAGTAAACTCCAAACTATAAATAAATTGAAATCAAGTTAATTGTGCATGTAGAAGTCTGGAAAATATTGAAATTTAGAGCGCTAAAGGAATAGAACATTTACATCAATTAGAAAGGAGAAATGATGTGTTATGGAGATCAAAGATATTTGTTAGTGGAAATTGTCAGAAAATGAAGAAAAGGCATTGAATTAGTAGAGAGTTTGGAATCAGTATGGGAGAAAAAGGAGAAGTGTAATTTGCCAACCAATGGATTACATAACATTAAAAAACAATTAGGATAGCTTCTTAATAAGACTGAGTAAAGAGCTCTGTACAAAGTAAAACTCAGATAGAATAACAGGAATCAGCAGTATCCTAGTCAGAAAGAGACTTGATATTAAGAAGCAAGACACAAAATAAAAAAAGTTTTTGATTTATGATGTGAGTTAGCAAGTGCATTTATGTAGTTAAGTAAGCGCTATCAGTTTGAAAGAGACCTGATGACATGGAAGTAAGAGCATTTACAAGAAAGTGTTTGATCCTATGTTTTAAAACAAAGGAGAAAGCAACTGTACTTGTGGTTTACCTAATGAAGACAACCCGTGAAAGAGAAGAGATTGTAGCTCTGTTATAGGCAGAGTGACGCCTCCAATATAGAGGCGAAATACATGAAAAATGCTATGTAGGGAGAGTGATTAGTTTTTACAAAAGGCAAATAAGAACATGACATAAAAAGGTGGAGCCTGCATCTTGCAACAGGATACACACAAGCCATTGGAGCAAAAGAAAAAGAATAGCAAGTTAGGTAAGAGAAAGGAATGAATAAACATTGGTAGACTTATTAAAACTTATTTGCATGGAAGAATGTAATTTGGCTTCCAAGAAATAAGAACCAAAACATCGGATTGGATTACAAGTACATCAAGAATTAGCATAGAGGCTCCCATTGGTTGTGGGGGATGACTCTAAGTAAGCAGCATGAATATAAATAGAAGTAGCTGCAAATGTTAAGCAGATCTGAAGAAGGTTGATAAACCGAAAGCGCTCATCTCTGTTTTTTGCGTTACAACGCTAACTTTCAAATGGTTAGGTTGTAGCTTTTATTTTGTTTTTTGTTTTAAATCATTTTAATAAAAGTTCTTTTAAAGAAGAAACAAGGAGGAGCATCTTAACAAGAATTTTAACAGCAGTAGCCAAGGAGGAAAGCACCATTCTCCGAAAACATATTTGCAGCATTTCTTGGGTTTTCCGTAAGCGTTTGCTCACTTCTCTTTCTACTGTCTCCAAGGCACCCTGGTTGTCTTCCTGGTTGCTATTCTGTTATGCAGCTGTGACTAAAGCTGCAATCATTTATGTTTTAGTCAGGTTGGCATGCACCAGTCATTTAGCCTGGCACATCTCAGCCAACTGGCTCCTTGTCAGCTTGGTATACTCCTCCGCTGACATGCTTGCCTGCTCTCCCTGACTAACTAAGCTACTAAAAAAAAAAAAAAACAATTGTGATATGAAACTCTGAATGTTTACTGTGTGGCTGATTGAGAACACAAACACCTTCCTTAGTGCCCACTGTTTACAGGCTACAGGAATACAGTATCCACACCACTACAAGCCAATTAATATGTGATGTGGCTATCCCACCATTGCCAACCAATTAATATGTGATGCCCCAGCACTGGCCCAGTAATCCAGGAGCCTCAATCCTCACCACTGGCAACAGTGAGGAATCTACACACTGGGAGGATGACAAGTACACACACAGTAAAGTGCAATTTCCCTTACGAGTACACACAAATCACAGTCAGTCTGGGGCTGGTTTCTCCCTCTTTCTCCAGATTG
The DNA here is from genome assembly GCF_019279795.1 of Protopterus annectens. Classification (NCBI taxonomy): domain Eukaryota; kingdom Metazoa; phylum Chordata; order Ceratodontiformes; family Protopteridae; genus Protopterus; species Protopterus annectens. The sequence goes on along the minus strand of NC_056745.1, from coordinate 1,393,561,759 downwards.
CCAATAAGACTCCCCACTGGCCCATCTATAGGGTTGAGATCTCAGCAGAGGGGCCAAGCCAAAACCTCCAGTACCCTGTCTGTCCAACCAGTGCTTTGTGTCCTTGCTCAAATAGCTGACACACACACACACACACACACACACACACACACACACACACTTTGAGGTTTGATTCATATGCCAACACACACACGCAGACACCTGGGGAAGGCTGGCACAGGTTTACTAGCTATGCTCCCTTCTGCCTAGACTATAAGGTAGTTCCAACTGCCACCAGCCACTCTTTATCAGCTACTTTAGGCCCCTTAGCAAAGGGTGGCCAATCCTACTGTGTAATGTTACTATTAATCCAAATGGTAGTTTTGACCAAGCATGAGGCTATTAGAAGTGGCCTGTACAGTGTCACCAAATAGATATGCAAGTACTCTCAGAGCTTAAATTTCTCTAAACAAACCAGTCACAATTAAAAGGTTTAAATATATTTAGTAATAAATAATATATGAACAAGAAAATACTCAGTAAGTAATCAGTTTCACAGAGTTCAAAATCACTGAAAATATTTAAAACAACAATGCAGGACAGTCTCATATAAATAAAATAAATATCTAAGCTATACTTTACTATATTCCTATCTGAATCTAAAAGAGTTACTATGCCCTAAAAACTTACTTGGAGAACGACACACAGGCAGAAGTGATGAGTGGATATTTCTAGGTAAAAGACAATGTACAAATTGCACAGTCTCTCTCTCAGAGTTCTTAAATTAATATCAAATATTACTGCTGGGTTAGCTTGGATGACATCAGTTTTTGTCACCTGAATTTAGTTCCCAAGCTAAATCCCCTTTGTCAGAAACTAACATAATTTAGCATCTCTCTGTGAAAATGCATAGCCTTCAGATGCTTGCAACTGCTAGGAGACATAAAACACTTATAAAACAATGCAGAAGGCACCCTAGTTCTAGACATCCTGTCTTCTTGCTGCATTGAAACTAACTTTTATGATGCAATAATAAAATAATTTAATTTCAATTATTTCTCTGATTTTTTTCAAGTTAACCTCCTGTGTTCCATTTTCCATTAAACATATACATCTACACAGTCACAATAGTGCAGGCACATTCCTGTTCTCTTCCAACAGGGCATGCTGTGGTTACATTCTAGCTCAGTACTTTACACACACTTCTGTATAAATCATATCAATATTTTTTTTATTTTTATTTTTTATTTATTTATTTTACATTTGTTGACCGGGCTAGTCTAACTGGAACTACTACTAATATAATATTAAAACAGAAACAATAAAAAAGAAAAAAAAAAAAGGTTGTTGGTGTAGTATTCTCATTCACAAATCTCAATCAGAGAACTAATTGAGTGTTGAGTGAGGAGCTCAGAAAAGTGGAAAAAAAATTAGGTAAGTGAGGACATGTTTCAGTCGGGATTAGCACAAGGACACAACCACTGTGCTTTAAGATGTTAGTTAGCTCTAACCAGTCTGTTATCTATAGCTCTCAAACCACTGTAGTGAGAGGAATAGTGCTGAGGACATGATGATCCAGGATTTGAAGAAAGTTTACATAGAATGTCATATGGATATAGACAGTGAGGCTAAAGTAGATATTCACAAATGACATAGAATTATTTATAAAATTCCTGGTAGCTGGGCTGGCAGTGTGACATAGTTCATCAGATGAGCTGAAAGCAGAACTGGAAGTGGTTGTAACTCTTTCAGATGATATAATAATTTAATTTGGTCTTCATAAATGTGTAAAAGCACCATTTCAATCAGGAAAGTTGTAGCACCAAGAAAGTATCAGTGTGGCACACGAAATGTGGTATAAATGAATTTGAGCAGGAGGGAGTGTATACATTTTGACTTGATAAAGAACTGACAATAAAACATGAATAAATGTGAACAAAACTCAGTAAAGAATATTTTAGAAGATTTAAAATCAATACTGAAAACAGCGCTGACATATAGGAACAAAGTCCAAGCTATAAACCAATTTGCTGTTCCTGTTCTAACTTACAGTTTTGGGATGCTTGACTGGCCCCAAAAGGTATTGGATCAGTTGGACAGGAAAACAAGAAAAATGTTTTACCCTTATCAAATCATGTATAAAAAATCAGCTTAAACAAAGTTTACATATCTCTCATTCTGAAGGAGGTATGGGCCTCCTGAAAACTGATTGCAGGTACAGATCTGCAATCATAGGACCACTTACATATCTTCTGACCTCATCAGATCCAAACATAGTGAATGTTTTGAAACATGAAGAGAACAAATCAAAGCTGAATTCCCCGCTTAGTTTAACTGAAGCATATCAGTGTCAAGCAGGAATGGAAACCAAATCAGAAGTAGAGAACAATCAAGCTGCAACTGCATGTTCCAAAAAAAAACAAAAGAAAGACTATAACGAGAAGCATCAGATGAGGAGGGAAGAAATGTGGAAAAGCCATAAATATAGTTGTAAGTACAGAAATCTTCTGGAACAAAGTCCTGTTTATCAGGATCTGATGCATGCATGGTTAAGGAGATGTGATTTTAAACGAAAAGATGAAAGGTTAATATTGGCAGACCAGGATGGTGGACTACACACATGTTGGTTTACAAAGTCCATTGAACATGTATGAGAAACAGACAAATGTAGGTACTAATAGCACATCTTGTTGCTGGGTATGATACACTAATGGGAGAAGGATTGTATATTGAAAGGCATAATAATGTGGCAAGACTGTTGCATAGGGGATTGTGTAAACGTTACAATATTAAAGTTTTTTTTTGTTTGTTTCAAATCCCACAGCAGCTGTTTGTCTCCCCTGGTGTGTAATCATCCTCCTCAATCCAAACCACCCATCAAGTCAAGCAGGTCTCTGCCCCCTATAACAAGCAGCAGAAATTTCAAACTTCTCTCTTGAGAACTGGGCACCCACAAGCAATGTCCTGCAACTAAAGAGACTAAACACTAATCAATCCAAACCACCCATCAGGTCAAGCAGGTCTCTGCCCCCCATAACAAGCAGCAGAAATTTCAAACTTTTCTCTTGAGCACTGGGCACCCACAAACACTGTCCTGCAACTAAAGAGACTAAACACTAATTTAGGTGGTTAACTTCCAAGTGTCTAGACAGTAAAATACTTTAACTGCACTAACTTAAAGAAATGTTAGTGAGTGTATTAGTACATTCTGCCATCTAGTTCCTTAATCAAATCACTGTACTGATGAGTGCATCACCAGGAAGAAACAGCTGCATAATACTCTCCAGTTAGTGTCCCCCAAACTAAAGTCTATTTTCTTTTGAGAAACACTTAAATCTATAAAATAGCATTTCATTACCTCTCCTGTTTAATCTGTAACTACCCCAGCTTTAATTTTATATCCTTTTAAGAATGTCAGGGTAAAATTAGATAATGTCTACACTTGCCTTGCTTTTATAGTATAAAGTAGAGTGACTGTGCTAAGTAGCATACCTTTTCTTAAGGTTCACTGAGTGGTTTCTATTCTTCTTGCACTTCACAGTGAGTGTCTGCAGAGTTAATTTAACCATTGGCTAGCCTTCTCCTTCCCTGAAGTCTTTACCCCTCCCTCCTCCAGCTCTTGTTCTGTATTGGATAGCCTGAGGTAATTTAAACTCAGGGTGCCATTTTGTTTTTTTGTTTCAAATCCCACAGCAGTTGTTTGTCTCCCCTGGTGTGTAATTATCCTCCTGTAAGTTTTTGCATTCAAGGTATGCTGTACATTGTGGTTTAATACCTAATTCTTTAGTACAACAGCTTATTTTGTTTCTGTTATTTTTTAACACTGCAAGATAACTCTGCTTAATGAACTGCTGCCATACATGCACATAGATATGTTCTGTTTTCCTTGTTTACTGTTCTAGAGCCAGAAGGGCTATTTCACATGTTGCATTTAACTGTTCTGCCTAACTGCATTGACTAGTAGAGAACTGCTTGATATATTATTTACATTTTATTTTTGTATGTTGCCATAAGAAAAAAATTATGTTATCAGGTGCTGAAGCAGGAATAACTATTACCTGATGTTTTTGTTATTGACTATTGCTAAACCAAGTCCAATCTGATTGGTCACACAGTATGTGCTGCCTTAACCTAATGCTCTCTTACATTTTTCTTCTATTTTTCTTTCAGTAATCCAAACCATCCTTCAGGTCAAGCAGGTCTCTGCCCCCCATATCAAGCAGTGGAAATTACAAGCTTCTCTCTTGAGCACTGGGCACCCACAAACACTTGTCATGCAACTAAAGAGACTAAACACTAATGTAGGTGCTTAACTTCCAAGTGTCTAGACAGTAAAATACCTTAACTGCACTAACTTAAACATATGTTAGTGAGTGTATTAGTGCATTCTGCTGTCTAGTTCCTTAATTAAACCACTATACTGATAAGTACATCACCAGGAAGAAACAGCTGCATAATACTCTTCAGTTAGTGCCCCCTCAAACTAAAGTCTATTTTCTTTTGAAAAGCACTTCAATCTATAAAATAGCATTTCATTACCCCTTCTGTTTCATATGTAACTAACCCCAGCTTTAATTTTATATCCTTTTAAGAATTTCAGGGTAAAAATCAAAAACACTTCCCAAAAATTGGAGTCAGACTAACAATAACTATAAAAGAACTCAAGACATTTAAAGGTTAATTGACCCTGATTTCTACTTATCCTGACAAACTCAAGATCTCCGCTTACACATCGTCTCCTTTGGAACTGCACTTTCTCTGCCTCAGGTGTAGTCCTCTCTATGCTCAGGCTCACTTTGCTCCCCTCCCACCCTCCCATATCATTTTCTTTATACTTCTTCACCTTTTCCCTCCTATAATCAAAACCCTCCCCTTCCGGTTTCATATCTCTACCACATCTTCATCTATCGCACCACACTCCTTCAACTAACTACACATAATCTAGCTTACCCATACTTCCATCTCTAACTTTAACCTTCTTCCTGGTCCATACCGCCTTTTATTATATCTTTTTTCTCCCAGTAATCACCATGCATATACCACTCCTCTCCACTACAATACTGCTATCACTATGTCTCTACCATCCTCTAACATCCTCACCAACAGTATTAACCTCTTATCATTATACCCCTACACACAACTATAACTTCTCCTATACCCAACAGTCAATGCTCATATCTGCATATATCCTCCCCATGAATGTACAACTCCCCAAAATAAAAATCCCTCCTCCCATTCCATAATATCTACAAATAAATCCAGATACACTAAATACTACCTAATAACTATCAAACCTAACTACTATCCTATTTCACTACTCCCATCAGGTGATAGCCACCCTAACCCATGACCCAGTCCTAACTCTACCACTCCTCACAATACCTTATCAACCACAAGTAATTTACCAAAAAAAAAACAAACAAACAAATCTCCTTTTACTCTATAAACACTCGAAGCATACTTAATAAAGTTAGCCAACTTCATGCTTGGATATCTGCTCAAAACCCAGACATTATTTCCCTTACAGAAACATGACTTAAACCACAACACCTAGATAAGGACATATTCCCTCCTGGATATAATATAATACGCCTCGACCATCCAAATAAAAAAGGAGGAGGGATTGCAATTGTATACTCCAACAGCCTCATATTTACATACCCAAAGCTGTCTATACCTTCCTTTTCTCTCGCCAAATTACTGGTAGCAAACCTTAAGCTCAATGACTATACTACTAATACTGTCGTATCTATCTACATTCCATCAGGGGGACAACATTCCCTTACTGGAAAGCATTCTCTCCTACCTCTCCCACAACATCCCTAATGAAATCATCCTCCTTGGCGATGTGAACATAAATTGGGAAACACTCACCAGTCCTAACTCAACATACCATATAAATCTATATGGCTTTTCACAACTTATCTCCCAATCTACTCATACCAATAACACTCATTCTACCAGTACACTCATTGACTGGATTCTTGTCTCAAATCCCTCTAAATACTAGTCCTGAAACACTCTCTGACTCCCTGAGTGACCACTCTCCAGTAAAGGTACTTAGACATACCTCCCACTTATCTAAACCACATAGATACATAACCTGTCGTAAATTATCTAAATTCAACCCAGAAACTTTTAATAATCTCTTACTCAGAATAAATTGGATCTTCCTCACCCAACTCCTAGTTTATTTAACCCACAACTGCCGGCCAATGTAGATGTATTTGTGAAGGTGTACGAGAGGAACTTATATGAACTTTTTACCACAGGCAAGTTTGAAAAAAACTTTTTATTATATGACTCAAAGAGAATGCTGCTTTAAAAGAACTGAAAACTAATTCTGATATCTCTATATGCCCTGCCGATAAAGGTGGTGCCACTGTTGTTATGAATTATAATGATTACATTAACAGTATGTTTAAATATGCTTAGTGATAGTAATACTTATTTATTAGTTACCAGATCACAGGTGAATAGGTTTATTAGTGAAGTAAGGATGATCTTGGAAGATATGTTTTTAAGTAATATGACTGGACAGGATTTATATGAATTTATGAAGGTGGAACATCCCATTATACCAATGCTGAATGGATTACCCCAAATACATAAAACACTTATCAAACCACCAGTGAGACCTGTGGTGGCTGGTAAAGGGTGGGTCACAGAACCATTATCTATTTTTGTGGAAAGGGCATTAAAAAGTTTTTTAGATAAAGCTCCAGCAGTGTTGAAGGATACAGAGATGTTCCTACAAACATTAGGTGATTGTATTAATAATCTTGATTTGAAAGAAAAGAATGTTGTGTTTGCCACATTGGATATTAATACATTGTTCACCATTATACCCAATGAGTATGGGGTTGAATCGATTAGAAGCTTCTTAACAAAGTTTCATGTTTTAACTAATATGCAAATACAAGTTATTTGTATTTTAATTGAATTGATTTTGAAATATGTGTGTTTGGGGAAGGCGTATACTGGCAGCAGCAGGGTGTGGCTATGGGCACACCCTGTACTAACAGTTATGCCAGTCTTGTATTAGCAGAGTGGGAGGACAATGCAATTGTTACTGAACATTTATATAAGGCTAATTTATTATATTATAAGTGCTTTGTTGACAATATTTTTATTTTATGGAGGGGTGATGTAGATTCATTGAAATAATTTGTCAGATATATGGAGAGTAGCAGCATGCATTTTAAATTTACCCTACACAGTTCACATGAGAAAATAGATTTTTTAGATACTACTGTTAGACTTGATGATGTAAGCTGTGATTCCCTTATGTTCCGTAAAGAATGTAGAAACAATAACATATTAAGTAGGCATAGTATGCACCCCAATAAAATTTTTGGTAATATTCTAAAGAGTCAATTTTTATGTGTATTGAGATTACACACAAATGCAATGGACTATGAGGTAGCTGTAGATATATTAGGTGAAGAATTTAGGCAGAGAGGATATGCCACAAGTGAGTTGAATAATAGACAACAAGAGGTACATGCCCAGAGAGGTACAGTGGGGAAACCATATTTTAAAGGTGATAGGAGGTATGAAAAGGAAGGAAATTTAAATAAACCTAGGTGTGGTTTTGCATTAAAGTATAGTAGTAATATACAATCTATATGTAATGTGGCTAGAAATAACTGGTCTATATTAAAAATAGATGACAGGATGAATGAACTGGTGGGTGTTAAGCCAAAATTTATTTTTAAAAATAACATCTTGCTGAAAGGGGAGCTGTGTTATAAGCCCCACTGTGAACAAACTAGGTTGAATATAAGAGAGGGCACTTTTCCCTGTAGGAGCTGTAAAGCTTGCAGCTTCATGTCAGGGAATAGACAGTTTAAACACCTTGTTACAGATACGCTATATGAATTTTGCTTATATGCAAACTGTCGGACTGAGAACTTAGTGTATCTAGCTACATGTGTAGATTGTACATCTTTCTACATAGGGAGGACCACTCAGAAGCTTAAAGAGAGCGTTTTGCAGCACTTGGGGGATATTAGGAACAAAAGGCATTTAAATGCTCTCTACAGACATATTAAGGATAATGAGGGCCATTCTTTTAAGTTTACAGTGGTAGATATTGTTCATAACATTAGAGGAGGTGATTTGAACAACAAAGTGGAATATAAGGAGATGAACTGGACAGCAGCTCTGCAGGCACATAGACCTCCTGGTCTTAATTATACTATACCTTTAAAACCAGCACTCAAAGCTAGACCGTTACATCATTAATGATTGTGTATGTGATTGGATACAGGCTCTTTAAATACTTAGTTACTTTTTCCTGTTTTTTGTAGTAGGATCTGATGAAGCATTGTTGCGAAAGCTCTTATCCTGTGATTATTCTGGTGTTTTATTAGAGAAGAGTTTTATCTACAAGAGAATCTGACTTTTTATGCCTGAAACCTTGGTGGATACACTGAACTACTGTGGAGGATTTGTGATTATTTTGGTTGCAGTGAATTCTTTGTTCGTTGGAACTGGTAATCTTAGTTGCTACTTATCTAAACCATACAGATACATAACCTGTCATAAATTATCTAAATTCAACCCAGAAACTTTTAATAATCTCTTACTCAGAATAAATTGGAACTTCCTCACCCAGCTCCCACTTGATGAAGCAGTTAAAGCTTTTAACTCAAATTTCCTAAATATCTTAAACTCACTATCCTCATTATGGAAAGTAAGGCTAAAAGCTACTATATCCCCTTGGCTATCTAAGAACACTCACACTATCATATCAGCCAGAGAGTGAGCCTAGAAAACATGGACCCAAACTAAACTACCAGCAGATCTGCAAAAGTATAAAGAACTGAGAAATAAGACAAAAAAATGATTGATAACAATAAAAAAGACTTCAGCTATAACCCTGCAGATGCCCTAAAATCAGATCCAAAAAATTCTGGAATGTCATAAACCAAATACCTCATACTGGTAATCCTACTTCACCTAATCCATCTCCTGACAAATCTCCCAAAAAGACTGCTAACACCTTCAATGCCTATTTCATTCAGTCAACAGCCAAACTTTTCATTCCTAATCTACTCTAGTAACAATGTTCCAAATTGCTTGGAACCTCCACCCACAGCCAACTCTGCAAACTCTTTTTTTCCTTAAAGCACTCCCTACTGCTTATATCAAAACCCTTCTTTCCAATCTAAAACCATGCTCTATTTCTGTTGACAGCATCCCATCTTACTTTCTTCAGATTGCTGCTCCCTCTATTGCTTTGCCAGTATCTATTTTAATTAACCATTCCATCTCTGAAGCTAAAGTACCTGCTATCTGGAAACAATTCTACACCCTACCTATTCACAAAGGTGGCAATTACACAGAATCTCAAACTTCAGACCAATAGCTATCCTCTCCCTCTATCTAAAGTCTTAGAAAAATGTATACATACACAAGTAATGCAATATCTTATACAGGGCACACTCCTCACTACCACTCAGCACAGTATGACTACAGCTCTACTTTCCTTTCTCAACACCATTTCTATAGCTAGAGATAATCAAACTTTTTTCATGCTTATTCCTTGATCTCTAAAAAGCCTTTGACACTATCTAACATCCTCTGCTACTGAATAAACTCTCTGATCTCAACTTCTCTACCACAATAGCATGTTTCTCCAGCTGTCTCACTGACCGACAGCAATCAGTAAGATGGCACTCCTCACTGTCATCTCCCCTTCCAGTGAAAATGGGTGTTCCCCAAGGAGCCATCCTTGCACCCGTACTTTTCAATATTTTCACCAACTCACTCTACTCCTCTTGTCCACAATCCTCATTAGTCCAATATGCAGATGACTCCACAGTTATCACCATTGCTAATTCACCCTCTGACCTTCTAACAACTTTTAACTCTGTTGAAACCTGGCTCAACAATAATCAGCTCATCTTTAATCCCCCCCAAAAAAACTCTTACTCTTTCTCCCCAAAACTGTTACTCATATCAAATCTACTTTTCAAATAAAATCACACTCTCATAGTTGCTGACTCTAGTACTAAACTCCTTGGTGTAACCATTGATCAGCTAAAATTCAACCTCCATACCTCCATATAAATAAATGTATCAGGAAAACCCATCAAAAACTAGGACCTCTCTACAGAAATAAAAAAAATTCCTAACCCCTGAATCAGAAACCACAATCGCACATGCTTATCTTTTGCCATGCCTAACATACTGCTCCCAAATACTCACAAATCGTAACTCCACCTTACTTAGCAAACTCAAATCAACCTATCACAAAATAGTCAGATTTGCTGCACAACACACCTATAAATCTTACTACTGTATCTCTCTCAAGCATCCTCCAAAAGGGCCTCATAGAAACAGACAACTGGTGCCAGAGCCATGGCCTCAAGCTAAATGCTAAAAAGCGTATAGTCATCCCCTTTGGCAGAAACAAAGTGCCCACAAATTACCACATAGGTGGTAATCCATTAAGTACAGAAGAAGTAATTAGAGACCTGGGGACCCAAGTTGATAGCAATCTCTCATTTGACAACCACGTGGCCAAAGTGGTTATAAAAACATTTTATATAGCCCACCTAATCATGAAGGGATTCACATCTAGATCAGGGGAGGTCATCGTGCCTCTTTACTCATCCCTCATCAGGCCCATAATTGAGTACAATGCCCCTTTCGGGATGTACCTTACCAGACACCTGCAGCAACTGGAAAGACCCCAAAAGTACCTCACCAAGAGGATCATAGGGCTCAAACAGATGCCATATGCTGCTCAGTTAAAGAAACTCCAGCTCTACTCAGTGGCATACCACCTACTCAGAGGCGATCTTTGCCCCACTCAGCTGCTCTAGGGCCTCATCTTTCCTAGGCATGGGATAAGCATCCGACTGTGTGTGACTATTTAATTTCCTGTAATCCACACAGAACCCAGTGCTGCCATCCTTCTTTGGCACCAGCACCACTGGGGAGGCCCAGGGATTGTTGGACTCTTGAATCACCCCTAGTTCCAACATCTCCTGTACCTCCTCCCTCAGAGTCTGACTCTTTCAGGCACCCTATAAGGGGCCTGCCTAATAGGCCTTTGGGGTCCTGTATCCACCTGGTGCTGCACCAGGTGGGTGCACCCTGGTTTCCCAGTGAACATGTCCCCAAATTCCTGCAACACTGCTCAGATTTCTCGAATCTGGGTAGGAGATAGCTGCTGTGACATTGCTACCCCTTCCACTGAGGTGTTAGCCCGAGCCTCACTGAGGAGATCAGTCCCCAGATCTCCCTCAGACTCCTCCTGCAATCCACTGCAAATGCTCAGCACAAGGGCCTCCATATCGTGGTAAGGTTTCATCATGTTAACATGGTACAATTTGTGCCCCTGCCATCTGCCTAGCAGTTCCACCATGTAGTTAACATCACTTACCTTTCTTACCACCTAGTAGGGACCCTCCCAAGCAGCTTGCAGCTTGTTGTGTCTGACAGGAATGAGAACCATTTCCTGCTGCCCCACAGCATACTCTCTAGCTCAAGCATTCTTGTCATACCACACCTTTTCCTGTTGTTGGGCTTCTGCCAAGTTCTCTTGGGCCAAGCCCATGAGTTCCCTGAGCCTTGTCCTGAGGTTTAGGACATATGCCACAACAGACTCTTTGTGAGACTCACACTCGCCTTCCCACTTATCTCAAATTAAATCTAGAGGTCCCCTCACCCTATGCCCATACATAAACTCAAAGGGTGAAAAACCTGTGGATTTCTGGGGAACCTTTCTGTAAGCAAACAACAGATGGGACAAATATTTGTCCCACTCCCTCTTAAACTGATCTGCAAATGCCTGCAGCATGGACTTGATTGTAAAGTTTAAACTCTCAACAAGACCATTAGTCTGGGATGGTAGGGGTTGGTCTTCATGTGCTTCACCCCACAGGACTTCCACAGACAAGCCAGCAGGTCTGACATGAAATCGGCACCTCTGTCAGACAGCATTTCTTTTGGGAAACCTACCCTGCTGAAAATCTCTAAAAGCATTTGCCACCTTCTATGCCTCAGTGGAGGACAAAGCCACTTCCTCAGGGTATTGTGTAGCATAATCCACTACCACTAGGATATACTTTTTCCCTCTGGAACTTGGGGTACTCAGAGGACCCACAATATCCATAGTTACCCTCTGAAATGTCTCCTCAGTCACAGCTAAAGGCATCAAAGGAGCTCTTACCTTGTCTCCTGCCTTGCCTACCTTTTGGCACTGCTCACAGGTCCTGCAATATCCTGTTACATCTCTGGAAATTCCGGGCCAATAGAGGTTCTGTATAATATGCTTCTTTGTACATTTTATGCCCATATAGGTTCATACTAGGCTATCTGCCCTAGGGCATTTATAAGCCTAGCCAGAGTGTGTTTGGCTTTCGCCACCCATTTTAAATTAATTTTGCTATGCCCTTTTTCGAGGTTAGTATACTGTGCCTCTGTCTAACAGTGACACACAAGTGATACCTGGGATAAACCTACGATCTGCCATCCACTCATCAAGATTCCTCTTGAAGAGAGTCAATGAGGGACTCTGCCTAACCTGGACTGGGATTTTATTCCAGAGTGAAGGGAGCCTCTGGGTTATGAATCTGTCCCTCCAGCATGTCCTATTTATTTCAGTGCTGAGGTTCAAGTCTCTCGAGCGCGTAGCTCGATGGGATTTGGATTTTCTGAGGTGCAGCATGTCCATTAATTCCAGGTTGGACATGGCTTTATACGTCAGGCACAGATCGTCTCTGAGCAGGCGGTATGCCACTGAGTAGAGCTGGAGTTTCTTTAACCGGGCAGCATATGGCATCTGTTTGAGCCCTTTGATTCTCTTGGTGAGGTACTTTTGGGGTCTTTCCAGTTGCTGCAGGTATCTGGTAAGGTACATCCCAAAAGGGGCATTGTACTCAATTATGGGCCTGATGAGGGATGAGTAAAGAGGCACGATGACCTCCCCTGATCTAGATGTGAATCCCTTCATGATTAGGTGGGCTATATAAAATGTTTTTCTAACCACTTTGGCCACGTGGTTGTCAAATGAGAGATTGCTATCAACTTGGGCCCCCAGGTCTCTAATTACTTCTTCTGTACTTAATGGATTACCACCTATGTGGTAATTTGTGGGCACTTTGTTTTTGCCAAAGGGGATGACTATACGCTTTTTAGCATTTAGCTTGAGGCCATGGCTCTGGCACCAGTTGTCTGTTTCTATGAGGCCCTTTTGGAGGATGCTTGTGTTGGCTGGAGAGTAGATTATGGCATCCAGTTTGCAGTCATCTGCAAACTTGCTCAGCCACAGTCCTTCCGTGTTGGCATGTACCTCCGAGAAATATATACCGAACAAGAGAGGTCCCAGGACTGAGCCTTGTGGGACACCACTTGTAACTGGTTTGGAGTCTGACATGGCTCCAGCAATTCTAACCATGTGGGTTCTGTCCTTGAGCCAGTTTGCAACCCATCTAGTGACATAGGGGTTTATATTTAAGCTGGTGAGCTTATCTATAATGCCCGAGTGGGGTATTGTATCAGAGGCTTTTGCGAGGTCCAGGTAGGCTGTGTGGACCACCTTCCCCTCATCAATGGCCTTGGTGACTGTTTCAAAGAAATCGACCAGGTTTAAGAGGCAGGATCTGCCCTTAACAAAGCCGAACTGGGTAGGATCCAGTGTCTGTAGGTCCCCAATATCTTTATTTATGAGGTCCATGATGATCCTTTCCATAGCTTTGTAGACCAAGCTAGTCAGGCTTATGGGGCGATAGTTTCCAGGATCTGTTGAGGCACCACCTTTGTGGAGAGGGACCACTGTTGCTGTACGCCACTCTTTGGGTACATATCCTATAGTAAGGCTGAGACTGAACAGTAGTTTTATGTTTGGGTTTAGCTCTTCTTGGAGTTCATGTAGGACGCAGCCTGGGACACTGTCTGGTCCCATTGATGCTGTGTTTTTTGCTTTGGAGTGGGCAGCTCTTACCTGAGCATCTGAGATGTCAGGGGGGCAGCACTCTGCTGGGATAGATATTTGCCCTTTTGGTGGGGGGGGGGAGTTTGCGCTGAACCTGTCAGCTAGGATGTTGGCAATGTCTGTGGGTTCGGTGTATTTTTTGTCATTTTGGACTAATTCTGAGTATATCTGGGAATTCCCACCCAGGTTCCTAACATAACTAAAGAAAGCCTTGTGATTATCCTTAGTGAATTTTTCTCTCGAAGCTGGCCTTAGATGATTTTATGAGTGCCTGTAGTTTTTTGCTAATACTGATCAGAAATGCCTTCCCTTTTTGGGATTTTGCTCTATCATGTAGTAGCTTCCTCCTTCTATTGTATAGTTTGTTTATGGCTGGGGTCCACCAGACAGGATGTCTGCCTTTGGAGGATTGGGTCTTGGTTTTATTTGGGATTGCATGATCCATGCATTCCTGAACGTGTTCATAGAATGCATTTATAAAGGATTCTGCGGTCTGGGACGTATTTTCCACAGGCCCGGCGGCTTTGAAAGATTCCACCTCGGTTTTGAGGAGTGTGAAATTTGCTTTAGAGAAGTTTTTCACTGTTGTTTTCTGGGCAGGGGGTGGGGTCGGGATGTGAATATCAGTGAGATTAGTTTATGGTCTGATCTTACCAGTGAGGGATACACTTCTGGTCTGGAGCATAGAGTCCCCATGTTGGTGATGATCAGGTCCAGTATGTTTTCCCCTCTTGTGGGAGTGGTAACAAGTTGTTCCATAGCATTTGAGTTTATAAATTCTAGGAACCTTTGGGCTAGGTTGTTGGAGCTAGAGTAATGCTCCCAGTCTATGTTTGGGTAGTTGAAGTCACCCAATATAATGGTGTTTGGAGAGACCTTCATATTTTCCAGTGTTCTCAGGAAGGCCGAGTGGGGTTCCTGGGTTTGGGAGGGTGGTCTGTAGCAGGCTATAAACTGGAAGGCAGTTTTACCCACTGTTAGTTGCACATGGATAGTCTCTGATACTTCGTGCTGTGCCACCAACCTGGAGGTGTGGGTATCTTTGATGAATATTGATACTCCTCCTCCTTTTGTGGTTCGGTCCAAGTTTTGGGGCCGAAAAGCATGGTATGAGGTATAACCTGGTAGTGCTGGGATGCTCTCAGGAGCCTTGAACCAGGTTTCTGTTACTGCACAGATATCTATGTTCTCCATGCTAAGGAGAGATTCGAGTGCATGCATCTTGAGGTTTAGACTTCTGGTGTTGAGTAGCATTACTCTTAGTTTCTTATCCCTTGTGATACCTATGGAGGTGGGTTTGTCTTTTGAGCCTTGCCTATGACCTGCAAAGGGAATATCATGGGCTATGGCTAGAAGCACCAGAAGGTAGGCTCTAGGCACTACCAACTGCTGTACTCTCTCACCTTCTAGCCCTCTCTCAGGGGTCCACTCTCTGTACAGTAACCCTTTGTCCCAATATACAGATTCCCCCTTCCCTTGAGAATCAGGTGCCTCCCTAGTTACCTGCCTTAGGACTTGCAATGTAGGGTCTGACAGCTGAGCCTGTCTCAACTTTCTCCTTGTAACCCTTCCCAGCTCCCCTTCCAAAGGAAGTCTGGCATCCTCTAACAGTGGTGCCTCACTGTCAGTCTGGGTACTACTACTACTACTCACCTCTACCTTTGCATTTACCCTGTCCAAGGGAACATCAGTACCTACAAGCAGCTGTGGCTCACCTTCAATCTCACTGCTACAGCGTGGCTCACTTCCTGAAGTAACCACCTTACCAGTCCTGGCTGCAGGTATTCATTCTGTCTGGGTCTCTCCCAGGCTACTAGACCCACTTGCTTGTCTTCTAGCCTGACCGTGTGTAACTGCATAAGCATGTGGTACTGCCTCATCCAAATCCTTCCCTCTCAAGACATCTGAAGGATGGTAGTTTAGTACCCCTGTTGTCTCAAGACAACCTAGTATTGGCATTTTGTCTTTCCCACTTACTGGCTCCCTCACCTTTGGTTTCCCACCTTGCTTCTGTGGACACCTGTATGCCACATGGCCCCACTGGTTGCATTCAAAACATTTAACCCTAGCTCCTGGACTTGTACCTGGACTAGTGGCTTCCCCTGCTACTGGCAGATTCTCTTGTGGCAGTCTGTGCTGCCCACCATGGGTTCCTTTAGACCCATGAGCAGTACTGGGTGTCCCCTTCCTGTGCAGGGTTGCCCTGCTTGCTAGATATAGGTCTCCCTTCTTCTCCAACTCATCTGAAGTAGGACATTGTCTATCAGCTAACCAGATCCTCATGTCCTAAGGCAAAGTGCTATGGACTTGTTCCCCCTCACCAAAAGGTCTGCCAGCCCTTCAGAGGTGGTGACCTGACATCCACTCACTCAGCCATGAAAATAAGTGCTCAGTTCTGCAGCATATTCCCACACACTTTCATCTGCCTTGCATCTATGCTCACAAAACCTTTTCCTATACATTTCAGGTGTTAGCTTAAAACATTCTAAAAGACATTTTTTACAGCATTATAATCAAAACAGACAGCGTCAGGCATTTTTTGGCAAAAAGGTTACAGCTTTACCATGGAGCAAGGGGGTCAGGAACTGTACCCAGAGCCTTTGGTCAACTCTATACTGTTTGCATACCCTGTCAAACATATGAATGAAACTATCAAAATTATTCCCATTTTTAAATTGTGGAAGACATTTACTGACCTTTTGTGCTTCTGGGGTCCAGTTACTCCCTTCCCCATTACCTCCATGACTATGGCGAAGACTCAGCATTTCCCTCTCATGCCTCCTCTGACACTCATTTTCTTTGGCTTCTATTTCCAAACGTCTGGTCTTCAACTCAAGTCTCTTTAGCTCCAGCTGGATTTTTAAGTCCACTGCAGAAAGGTTGAGCTGTCCATTCTCCGAGGATATTGCATCTCCACTGCCAGTCTGATTGTCCTTCACAGAAAGGTTGAGCTGTCCATTTTCCAAGGATATTGCATCTCCAATGCCAGTCTGATTGTCCTTCTGGATGCTGTTTTCTGATGCAGCTGTAACCAAAGCTGCAATCAGGGCTGCCTTAGTCAGATTTCCATGCACCAGTCCCCTAGCCTGGCACATCTCCAACAGCTGGCTCCTTGCCAGCTTTCCATACTCCTCTGCTGACATGCTGCCTGCTCACCCTGACCAAGCTAACAAAAGAAATAAAACAATTGTGATCTGAACTCTGAGTATTCACTGCGTGGCTGTTTTAGAGTACAAAACACCTTCAGAGATCACCGTTACTAAGCTACAGGATTCACTCTACCCACACCCCTACAAGCCAATTATATTTGCCAACTAATTAATATGTGATGTGGATATCCCATTAATACCCACTAATTAATATGTGAAGTGTATCCCACCACTGCCACCAATTAATATATGACACCTGTGACCTGTCCCAGCAATCAAGGAGCCGCAATCCTCACCACTAACACCAGAGAGGGCATATCATATGAGAGGAAAGGATAACAAATACACACAGTAAAGTGCAATTTCCCTTAAGAGCACACATTGATCACAGTCAGTCTGGGGCTGGTTGCTCCCTTGTCTCCAGGTCCCCAATAAGACTCCCCACTGGCACAGCTGTCCAATTATTACTGTGCAATATTATTATCCAATAGGTAAGTGTGACTAAACAGTCTTAAGGCTTATTAGAGTGGCTTTGTACAATAAACTATATAAATATGCAATGTACTCTAGAGCTTAACTTATCTCTACATAAACCAGCCTCAGTTGAAAAGGGTTTAAAAATATTTAATAAATACTAAAAAACACAAGACAATACTACTACACCACAGTGCCATTCAAGGGTTCAGAGATCACAAAAAAACTTAAAGTAATTCAATAATACAGTTCTGATATAACAGAAAAACAGTCTAATCTTTCCTAATCCCTAGCTATTGCTACAAGAAAACCTACTTCTAAAATAACTTACACATACAGAGCATAGGCAGTGCTGAGTTAGATGTCGAAGATCAAAATGCTTACAGTCTCTCTCTCAGCAATAGTTTTTAAAGTCACTAACGAACATTTCTGCAGGGACTCCCAAATTACATCATTTTGATACTTAGGTTTTCCCAGTATACACATTACATCATTTTGACAGCCTGGGGTTCCCAGGCCAACATGCTACATAATTATTAAGCTAACACCTGCTCAGGAAGCTACAACAATAAAAGACATTTCACATGTGCACTCTAGTAATTATTCCTTAAGTTAAAACAATAGAATGTGCTAGCCCAGACAGGCTGACTCCGAGCTCTACAGATCAAAGGATAGATTTGAAATAATTTTAACTTCAAAAGAAAGATTTGAAATGCTTGCCTTAGTTTTCCTTATAGCAGATGGCAATGTTGCTACAATCCTGAAGTTCAACATTTTACAGTATGTTCTCTTATTTAAGAAACAAGCCTGTATTTCACATTTATATTTACAAATGCCAGAATTATGTATCAAATTCTATTTGACTGGGTTGGCAGCCTTCATCCTTCTCTACTGGTCTTCACACTAATTTCATGAGCTTTAATCATGCTTTGACTTAGGAATGGGGTCTATTCCTATCATGGTATTAGAAACTGTTGGTATACATATTTGTAATTTTTACATGTTATTACTGGAGTTTTTTCCCTGGGCCTCTGCTGAAAAAGAACCTGTGTCCAGTCGGACTTTCCCAGTAAACAAATGTAAAATAAAATACCTCCGTGAAAGAGCTATATACAGATGTGGAAAGTGCCCCTCTTAATGTATAGTACAATAGTTCAATTTAGCAGCAAGTGGTGGCCTAGTATAGTTTAATGTAGTAATTTTTCTAACTACTATCTCTACATCATGGTACTGCTTAGTTTGCTTAACAGTTTTTTCCAAGTTCATAGAAACTATGTATTAAAAGCTTATACTATACATTCTGTAAATGTGTAGAGATCTTAAATACAGTTACATTTTTAAATGCATACAATTCACAACATAAATCCTACCCATTAGGCAGCTTATATACTGATGTGTAAAATTCAATGTTTTATCAGTAACTGCACTAAAACATGTCTAATCACTAAAATACATACATGGGATGCAGGCAGTGGGTTGAATGACTAGCTACGTTGATACCATTTGGCCAATGTAAACAGATGGTGGACAGGTGTTCATGTTGCAAGGGCAACAATCCCCAGTTAGGGGAATATTCTCTTTCCCCAGGGACTGTGGTATCTCATAACTAGTACTGCAGCAGGCTCTGAAGAATCTGGAGGAGCAATAACTGTCCAGGAAGTAGCTGTATGTTACAAATGAATTTTAAGAGAACAGCTGTCCCTTATATGAGAAGTACAAACAGCCTTAACCAAACCTGGAACGATTCACCATGGTAGATGTACATGGCCAATAACCACATAATACAGCAGGGTAGGAGATGGGAAGGAACAAGGTGGACAGTTACATAGGCCATCAGTGAAGGGGTACTGCTGGAATTCCTATTCGTGAACTCATTAATGACAATACATTATAAACAGATTATTTAAGTTTATGATGGGGAGATAGAGACATGCAAGAAAAGTAGTAAAGAGACCCTAATGATAAGAAACAGGACAGTGTAAAATGCAAACATCTGACATCCAAAGACAGCAGTAAAAGAATAATGACTACAGCTAAATGTATTATGTTCCTTGATGAGAGTGAAGACTGAATAGCCATACAAGGAAACAAGGTAGTTAAGACAGTAACTATTTACTGCCTTAGCCACTGTAGAGATGGTAAGGTACACGTTATGCAGTTATCATAACAGCAGATGGTCTTGTAACAGAACCACTGCTGCAGGGCTCATTACCTGCTTGGGTGGGGGGGGAAGGGTCATTGACATCAATTCTTCATAGCCTGGTCTTTTTCAGCAGAAAAATGCTCCTCCCCCAGCCAACAGAGTGAGCAGCTTTAAAATATAGCTATTATAGGGGCCCTGGCTGTAAGAAAGAGTGAACTTCATATGTTATTCTCTTCCGGAGGCCCAGAAAGGACATGATAGGAAATAAATGTACCTATAAATGCTCCTGGACGAAGACATTAACACTAAAGCCTGTGCTGTAACTTACTGTGTGTGTATAAAAGACCTAAGGTTACTTGACTGCTAAAGCAAAATACATAACAGTAGCACTAAGGAAAACGAATGGATTGAAAAGTAAAGCCATCAAATCTACCCTTTGGAAAATACTATACAAGCAACTAGAACACAGATGATAGATAATCAGGTTTCTAGTCATAAAAGTATGTGTTTGAGAAATGGCTGCCAAGAAATTTACCTTTATGGCAGTGAGATAAGCTTTAGAGAAGTGCATATCAAGTTTGTCTTTTGATTTTTAAGCATGATCACTTTGCTAAGAGTACTGTAAGCTAAAAAAAGACATAAATACATTTATCTACCTCCAGGGGTGCAAGTGAAACTGCCCTACCTAACTATATGTTGCCAGCAGCAAGCTAAGCCAGAGAAAGCTATGCCATCATCTATCATGTGCAACAAGCATTTGTTTTGTAGAGAGGAGGAAGCTGTTGCCCTAGATCCGTTAACATTCATTTTACTAAAACAAAATTCACAAGAAGCACTCTACTATGTTTTCACTGAAATATTTCCTCACAAAACAAATGTATTAAAAAGGTCACAAAAGTACATTTTATATAGCCATGTGCCATATTAATGACTTATTTACTGTAAATAATGCTTTTAGTTGTAACTTGGGAATAGAAGAATGGTTATCATCATGGACATTGAAAAGAGCTACATTTACACTAGGAAAACATGAAAACAAGTGGGGACACTAACAGCTAGTTATGTCCAATAAAATTCTGCAGCAGTGTACAAAACAACTATACATGAAAAGCACCAGACCCATAAGACAGGGAATCATGGGAAAGGAATTAAGTTCAGCAATGATTCTAATATTCAGATATTCATTATGAGGATGTCTTATAGAATTGTACTATGATTGCCATATCACTGTTGCAAGAATCATAATCTGAATGGAAAAGTACCAAATAGTGTACCATCAGCTTGCTGGAAAGGATGGATGGTGTATGGAAGGTCTTGCAGGACCGCTGAGTCAGATACTTCTGTACCTCTACACAGAATATCCAATTTATATTTTTTGCTGAACGTTATGAACTTATGCATGTAGGCACAGCATCAAAGATAATTTAAGTGGAAACATTCCTAAAAAAAAAAAAAAAAAAAAAAGGTCACCAATATGTTGTATTGTGCTTTAATTACCTAATTCAATAGCTAGTTAGTTAACCACCCATTTAGGGAGGGTTTCCTCAAGTAACTGACTAATAAGTAAAATAATCCATGACACCGCCAAAAGATACACCAGCCGTTTATTACATCAAAGACATACTAAGCGCTTTCACCCATCATTCCGTGGGCTTCTTCAGAGTAAAGTACCTGAGCCACTGATTACTAAAGTAGCTAAACAAGTGAAGAGAATACTTTAAACAGAACATGTTACTGCCACCACTCGGTTGGAGACCGAACCACAACTATGCAGTTGTATAGTGTTCCACAGCTGAAGCATGGTTTTGTCACTTCTCTTATCGCGTGGATGACATAAACCTTAATATTATACAAATAGTATTGTTTATTTGTAAAAACTTTTGCCAGGAAAACCATAAAGGACATTTATATCTGCCATACTCGATTATATATCCAAACTATCAAAATTGTGACTAGCTTTAAGCCGTGGAGAACACAGAAAAAAATGAAACATACAAAAACGGTCTCCAAATCACACAGGAAATGAAAGTGCGGCCAAGACGTCTATGCTGATTATGGGTTTATGTCATCCAGTTGCATACACCTATTCCCGGTAGTCATTTTACAGCAGGAGTGTTTCTTTCTTGTAATTAAATTTAACAAAAAATGAGCGTTATTGATTAAGAAATTATTCCTACAAATGGCACGATAAGATAAGTGACAAAACCATGCTTCAGCTATGGAAAACTATACAACTGCATAGTTGTGGTTCGGTCATCAACCAAGTGGTGGCAGTAACGTGTTCCGTTTAAAGTATTCTCTTCGCTTGTTTAGCTACTTTAGTAATCAGTGGCTCAGGTACTTTACTCTGAAGAAGCCCACAGAATGATGGGTGAAAGTGCTTAGCATTTCTTTGATGTAATAAACGGCTGGTGTATCTTTTGACGGAGTGGTGGATTTTTTCCTCAAGTAACTGGTCAGTTCTATTTCTAGTTTATAAATTAACACAAATAACTGATCAGATTGTTTCAATGGCTGGCTATTTCATTATAATAACTGAGTTGGCTACAAACATCTTTGGTATGGTATTTCTCCTTTATTTTTTTGTATGATAAATCTGGAAATTAGATGGACTGGTTCAGAAAAGTGACAAAAATCATGTTTGACAGTAAGGAATGCTTAGGTCTATTGTACCATTTTCTTGACAAATTAATGCTTGCAATTTAGAAATTTTGGCGGAGTTCCATTCTAAGTGTTTTGAAGGAAAGACATTTCAAGTCTGTTATATTAACTGGTTAAAAAAGGCAATGGTGATTTTTTTCTTCATGAAACTGAAGGCCAAGACAAGGAATGTATGGTGCTTTAAAGTCCTTAAATGAATAATTTTCTTCATGCACTGTTTTGCTGCAAGTTGATGGTGCTGTTGTAGGAAACAAATGTATTCAAACAGAAATGACACATAAATGGCTGTAAGTGAAGAGGAGGGCAGGAACAAATTAAACAAAGCGGCGAGGTACAGCAAGATTAGCTGGATAGTGGATTTATATGTGAATCTTGACACCACTGAGAAAACCTCCATTCAGACAAGCAACATTTCCTAAAATACCTAGTGGTGAGCCTCTTGCTTGCTTTTAGAACAAATTAAACCTCCAGAGGAGAAACATGACCACTGGGAATCAATCTGAGATCATCCACACTGTCAAGATTGTATAAAAAAAAAACATTGAATTGGGTGTATGTCTTTGACATAATGAAGCAAGGATAAATAGTCTTGCCTTTTATATACCTCTAACAATAGGCTGAAAGAAATGTATACAAATTCACAAAAGCCTTTGGTTCCAACTTATGAACAGGCTATTGGTCAGTCCTGCTTTGCTGCTAGGGTACCTGCAGTGAAACCGAGAAAGTTGATGATTACTATGAGAAGCAAACATATTCACCTAGAAACACTACAGTTTAGTTATCAAAAGAAAGGTCTAGCTGTCCATTTTCCTTGCATGGTAAACAGAGATTTTCCTGCATGTTGTATTACCAATATTCCCTCTACTTTTATGCTATTAGCATGCAACTAGGGGAGAGTTGTATGTAATATAATGCTGTCACTAAAACAAATGAGACAAACACCTTGCAAGAAACCCTCCCAGACGTCTTCATCTGGAAATAAATATTTTGAGCTCCTACTACCCCACTTCTGAATTTATACCCTGATTATCTGAGCCCTTTTACTGGCAATATCAAAATCTCCAATCATCATGGCATACTTCTGAAGTTGAGTCTACCTAGAGTATAACTTAACTGCTCCTCAGTATTATTTACATGAGGAAGCTACAAGGAGCTCATGTAACTGATATGCATGATAATATACCAAGGACTGTTTACATTTAATGCTGATGTTATTTACTAGAACATGGAAAAGGCTGTCATTGGTTTGGAAAGCCAACTTTATTCAGTCTTTCTTAAAACTTATTCCAACTAGTTCAATAACATTTTAGGAATCCAATAAAGTCTACACTAAGACCACATTGCCTTCTACTACATTTATGGTAGGTCAATATTTTCTATTTTTTTAAAAAGATTTTTCCTCAAGCATTACCAT
This sequence comes from Protopterus annectens, assembly GCF_019279795.1. Classification (NCBI taxonomy): domain Eukaryota; kingdom Metazoa; phylum Chordata; order Ceratodontiformes; family Protopteridae; genus Protopterus; species Protopterus annectens. The sequence goes on along the minus strand of NC_056745.1, from coordinate 1,393,537,988 downwards.
TTTTATAGTTGAATTTCCTTTGGGCTCATTCATTAACTACACTAAGGGTCTTCTATCTCAAGTATAAACACAGTCATTCTTCCTCTTTCAATCACTGCATGTAATTATTCTGGTCATGAAACCATAACAATACCATCCATTTATTTATATATTTTGCCTCAGTTTTATATATATATATATATATATATATATATATATAAACACACACTCTTTTCTCTTGTACTTTCTGCTTATTTATTAACATCTCAAGCTCCTTAACAGTAGACCCAAATTTAGTTTTCCATTTACAAGTTACTACCTTCTCTCTCTGCTGAGATCATTAATCCCAACAAACAGAATCCATTCCTTGCCCAATTCTAATGATGGATATTGTAAAAATATAGCCTTTTTTACAATTATCCTTAGGAAGTTCTCTGCTCTTCTCTTATAACCATCTAACTACTCAAGTTCCCCAAGAAATATGCTTACAATTTCCCACCTCATTTCTACTGTCTATAACCTGGAAACATACAGCTCAGTAGTGCTGGGGTAGAAAAGTATCTGTTTATTTATTTATATTTTTATTTTACATTTGTTTACCGGGAGAGTCTGACTGGGCATAAAACCCTTTTTCAGCGGAGGCCCAGGGAGAAAAGCTCCATTGTTAGTAAACTATTTTGTTAGTAGAAAGAAAACTGTATAATACAATAAAGAAAAAAACAGTAACAGACATTCATAACAGTAAAAAGACTAGAACAGAATAAATTAGTGGGAGACAAGACCAATAATCCTGTATAACAATGCTTCTAGAAGACAGTTCTTACAGTAGTAGCAGGTAGTGACATTGTATACAATAAGAGTGCAATTACGATACTTAGTCTTATATACAGGTAGCACAACAAACTGAAGACTTAAATTCTGGTAGATATTAACAGTGAGAAAGAAAAAAAAACAACATAAGGTAGTCATATGGCTTAAATTCAATACTCATTACATATGCAATTAAAATTTTAAAATCAGCTAGTTCCATGGTTTGGGCTACCCATGCCCACAGTACATGTACAAGTCCAGGAATTGGTGAAGTGGGCTTTAATGTGATGCTTGACGTTTTTTAAGTTAGTTATAGTTCTAATTTCAAGTGGTAAGGCATTCCACAGTTTAGCAATGTAGTAGGAGTATAGAGAGTCACCTGAGCTAGTGAATTTTGCATGGGAGCTGTTTTGTTACACATCTTGGAATTAAACAAATCTGTGTACAACTCTCCCAGCTCATAGCAATGTCCAGCATGTTTTTATATTCTCATCCTATCTTTTTTGTTACTCTCTTTGTTGAATTGCTCAATACATCCGACTTACTATCCTCTTTATATACATGTATCTCTTGCCTCCACTGGTTCAGCAGTTGTGTTTTCATATTTTAGAAGGACCTCATCCTTTCATATTATGCGATCAATCATTTGTGCCTAAACTTGTGATTCTTGTCTAGCCCAAACTTCTGTTTCAATTTATCCCAATATATAACTTTTCCCACTTCCATGAACTGTTCCCAGTATTTTATATGAGGTCCTCTTATTCTCAACTCCCGCACTATATTACCACTATCTGTATTCTTCCAATCATATGCTACTGGGGGGGTAAATTCCTTTCTCCAACTTTTATTGTCTCTTTCCTTAAGCAGCCCTATCACCAAGTCTCCCAAATACATCACAAATGAGGATTATTTACTCTCTTATATCCATGTACCTCTGAAAGAAACAATCTGACAGTCCATACGTAACTTTGTCTGTCTCATCAGTTGTTTCCAATTTGATGTGATTCAATATGCATCCAGCACAATAGTCTCAGATGAGTTCCTTTAAAGTAACCTGAGAGATCCATCATTCCCAGTTCCCTATATTACTATTTTCCTGACTATTATTAGCTTTTTCCCTTTCTGCAATCATTTCTTAACAGTCTCAAAAAAGCAGGGGACATGGGAGGCATCAAAAACATGGCTACCAAATAAAGTCTGAATGAGAAGCAACTTAAACCTGAATCAGAAACTTTGACAAGTACCAAAGAAATACCGGAATGGGGACTGAGAATAATTCCAAATAATGGCTAGTGGTCCAAAGGGAAAATATCTTCTATTTTTTTTTGAGAAGATGGCAGAATGACCCCTATTTTCTGTATTGACTCCTGGCAATCAACAAAAATAGAAGAGTCACATTGTCAATTTTAAAACCCTGAAATGAGACAAAGTCCTTCTTCAACAATAACCTGAGATGGGATGACAGTTAATTCTTTCTTAACAGTGGAAACCATACTTAGCTGCACCCGATACGTACAGTTGAAGACTTCTCTTTAAGTCAGCTGTTGAAACAGTTTTATCAGGCTGACAGTACAATCTGAGAAGGCTTAAAAATTGAATTCAATCTTACATAATACAGAGCTTCCATTTCTGTATTGTCTAAGGTTGCCATTATAGCATTAACTGTGATATCAAAAAAGGGAAGAACAACCTTGGAAAAAGTGTGATGTGACTGGCAAGAGGTCTGTAGTGCTTTCTGCAGAATTTAAAGATCTTGAGAAGGCCATTTGCCGCCTTCTATCATCTGCAATACCTTGCTGTATATAGGAACTTTGGGAGAGAAGGAGAAGAAATTACACTTCATAATCATCCTTGACAGGAGAGTCATTTTAATGAGATTTCCTTGTCCTGCTTTATGGAATGTTGAAAGAGTCTTTCACAGCAGAACAAGAAGACAGCTGTTAATACAGATGACCAACTCCCTTCCTAGGACACTTGACTAACTTGGGAAGAAGGAAGTGACCCTGACTTTTGTGCCACCTGTACCAATGCTTAAAAAAGGTTTGAGAAAGCCCTCCCAGTGCTGGAGTATATGAAGCAGAGGCTGCTGACACTGGCCCATCCTGTATAATATGGGCCTGCAACTGATGTCTGGCCCAGCATTTGGGCTGATGTAGGGATCTATGAGGCCTACACTGTGCTTCATGAGGGAGCCAATGCAAGTAGTACCATATAAAAAGTCAGCAATTAAAAAAAGAGGCCAGATCTGGCCTTAGCTGAAGCAGTACCAGTTCAGCCATTGATGGATACCTTGAAGATGTCAAATGTAAACTCTCTGGGTAACAGTGGAGACCCTTCCAAATCGCTTGGACCTTTTGAGAAGCAGGCACTCACACCTGAAGCAATGTCATGCTTTTCAAAGGAGTGATGGGGTGTGTCTGCACTGACGTTCCACAGTCACACTGGCATATTCAGCACAGTTAATAGATGCAAGAAATGGAGACCACTATGCTGGAGGGGTGAGAACAAAAGGTCCCTAAAATGGGGTGGGGTGGACACAGGAAGAGAGGACAGATCTGTTTTTTGTACTGGCCATCATCTTGGCTGCACAAATGACGTGAGCCATTCATGGCTGTAGTTTGAATTCTTCTAGATGTAGGGGAAGACAAGGCTCTACTATGAACTTTTGTTTTTAAAAGCTGACTGTTTGATACATTTAGATTTAGAGTCTAGACAGATAAGAGAGTCTTCCTATGATTCTCCTAACAGACTTGGGATTTTTAAAGGGTGTTGCTGAGATTTTCTCTCGACTTACTGTTCAAAAACATGTCTGAAACTGTTTTTTTTTTTTCCTTTTTCTAAAAGTAGCATCATTGCACTTAGGACATATATCACAGGTTTCTGAGATGCTGTTCTATTAAACATACACCTCCACACCAGTCATAACTTGTCAGTATGAACAATTTGCTGTAGTCACATTTTTTTATAGAACACAACATGATGACAAAAGAGGGGGTGGCAAAGCCCTACAACAACCTTAAGAAACTTCAGCCACTGGGTGTCAACATCCAAACAAAGCAGGAGGCATACAATTCAAGGAAAAAACTCAAAAAATAAAATTATTATTCAAACTAAAGGTGGTGAAGATGGTCACTGGCTTATATTCATGAAATCTCAATGCCTAATCTTTGCAAAAGCAAATAAACTGCAACCTGCATCTTAAGGCAGATACTGGAGCTGGGGGGGGGGGGGGGGATGCTAGGCACCATGAAAAAAGGGGGAGCAAAAACAGCCCTGGAAAGTTTATCTGCCAAGCGTGTGCCCGATGATCTAGGTCTTGTTGGTTTAAGGAGAACTGAACCTTCTTTGCAGCTGAAGGTTTCAAAACTATTCTGAACACTAAGAGGTGAGGTGACTTAGCATAATCTCTTTGCAACTGATGTGTTCTTCCCTCTGAGATGGGGACTGTAAACCCTGGAGATTGTTACATTCTGGAAAGCAGATCTCCAGGTAAAGTCTAAGAAGTCTGTTATCAAATTTTGATCAATGTCTTTAAATGAAAGGAAAATAAGGCAGGCCTTGAGTATATGAAATTTGAAGGCACAAGGAAAATGATTTCATCAAAGCAATGATCAAAGGGAGGGTCTGATCTGATCTCATATGTTTCTGAAATGTCAATAGATTTTTTCTCAAGTCTCATGTCAGGAGTCACTGGATAGAGAAATACAGTTCAGTAAGCACTCTGAGTTACAGAGTTTAGCGTATCACTTACTGTACCCTGTCCTGAAGAAGAAAACTGTGCAGGGTGTTATATTCAGGTTGGCAACCCACAATATCTTAATCTGGGAAGAAAATAATTTTGATTTCTCTTTACAGAGTGATTTTCAGATTCTAAAAGAAATGAAAAGCTTGCACAACAGAAAGGTTTAAGTTCTGGAGGCACTTTGCTTGGAACAGGCAATTATCTATATAGAGACAATTGTGAAATGTTCATTAATATGTGCTGAGCAAACACCCAGAGGGTAGACAAGTAGCCAAAAGTACAGTTTTGTACCTACCATAAATGTAGATGTTCGAAGATCCACATTGCTGCAGTCCTAACACCAGGGTAGTCCGCTGTCCCAGTCGGCCCGAATACCAAAGTATAAGGCTGACGTCGGTCAAGGCGCATTAGTCTGACGTCAGGACGTCAGGGTACAAATGCGCATGACCGTCGTCATATCCCCAGTCTTTTCTTGCCCCAGATGTCAGAAGACCCTAAAAGATAAGGCCAAAACCAAAAACACCAAACACTCCTGTACCAAATATATGTACAATATATACAAATTTACAAAGTACAACCCCACCCACACAACCACCCCTAAACACAGAGGGAAGGAGGGAGGTAAATTGGACTGCAGCAATGTGGATCTTGAACATCTACATTTATGGTAGGTACAAAACTGTACTATGTTCTTCATCTCACATTGCTGCAGTCCTAACACTTGGGTAGAATCACAAAGCAGAGGTAAGGGAGGCTGGCAAATCATAAAGAAGCTGGAGCAGTCAACATGCCCTGCAAAATAGCCGTGGCAAAACCAGCCCTAGATTTAGAGTAGAGAGGAAGGTGGTAATGCTTAGAGAAAGTATGCACTGAACTCCAAGTAGCTGCCTCCAAAATATCCTTAGTTGCCACCCCCCTTAGAAATGCTGTTGAAGTGGCAGTAGCCCTAGTGGAATGAGGCCTAATCCCAGCTGGAATCTCCTTGCCATGATGGGAATAACAAAATGCAATGCAAAACCCAATCCACTTAGAAATAGTTTGTTTTGACACAGGCTTGCCCTGAGAACTCAAAGCAAAAGAAACAAACAACTGCTGAGACTGCCTAAAATCCTTAGTCCTGCTTAAATAATAACGCAACTGCCTGTGTACATCTAAAGTGTGCAAAATCTTTTCCCCCTTATTTTGGGGATCTGCATAAAAAGTAGGCAAATGAATAGTTTGGTTTAAAGCCACACTAGAGACCACCTTAGGCATAAAGGAAGGATTAGTGCGTAATGATACCCTATCCTTATGGAAAATCAAAAAAGCTACATCCGCCATAAGGGCCAGCAATTCAGAAACCTTGCTTGCAGAAGTAATGGCCAACGAAACAGCAGTCTTCCATGACAAGTATTTCAATTCAGCAGTAGCCAGGCTCAAAAGGTTGTAGAGTAAGTTTCTCCAACACAAAATTGAGGTCCCAAGCAGGAGTAGGAGCTCATGGGGGTCTTATATTCTTTGCCCCTCTAAGAAATTGCTTGAACAAAGGATGAGAAAACAATGGTGGGTCACAATCATAGTGAGCTGAAATTGCTGCAGCATGAATCTTAATGGAAGAGAAAGACAAACCTTTGTCCAATAACTCAGTAAGATATTGAAGAGCCACACTCAAATTAGGCTCAGAAACCTCCAAATCCTTTGCTGCACTCCAAAATAAAAATCTCTTCCATTTTTCTGCGTACACTTTCCTTGTACTAGGTCTTCTGGCTTCCATAATCACATTCAAAACTTGTTGAGGAAGTTGAGACCTGCTGTGGTTCAAAACAGAATATGCCAGGCTGTTAGATGAAGAGAGTGAAGCTTGACATTGAGTAGATGACCGTCCCTCTGAGACAATAGGTGTGGAATCAAAGGTAAAGGCCATGGAGGCTTCCTTACCGGACTCCTCAGTAATGGGTACCAGTGTTGCGAGGCCAATCTGGAGCTATTAAAATCATCCTTGGCTTGTCTTGTCTGACCTTTAGGAGTACCTTTGGGAGGAGAGGCAGAGGTGGAAAGGCATACACATGAAGATTTTTCCAACTGAAAGAAAGAGCATCCACTTTCCAAGCTGTGTGATGAAACCTTTGTGCAAAACTTTGGCAGCTGGTGGTTTAGTGGAGAAGCAAACAGATCTATGTCTGGAGTTCCCCATGACACTGTCAATTTCCGAAATACATGAAGATCCAGTTTCCACTCGTGGGGATCCATGATTTGCCTGCTTAACACATCTGCTAAGGAGTTCTGTGCTCGGCAGAAACCTTGCCTGAAGATTTAGTTGCAAGCGGAGCGCAATCTCCCACAAAATCATTGCTTGCCTGCATAGAGGATAAGAATGTGTTCCCCTTGTTTGTTGATGTACCACATGACAGTTGTGTTGTCTGTTAGAATCAACACCTGCCCTGGAAGAAGTAACTCCTTGAAAGCCATTAATGCAAACTGGACTGCTAACATCTCCTTCATGTTGATATGTAGATGCTGCAGTCTGGCAGGCCACTTGTCTTGTATCCACTTTCCATTCAGATGAGCTCCCAAGCTATGTCTGAGGCATCTGTCGTTAGAATCTGACTCGCCTCTGGCCGGGTCACAGAGAGTCCCTTGTTTAGGTGACATTCCTGAGCCCACCACAAAAATTCCTTTTGAATGCAAGGTATTATTTGAATGACAGTGTCCAAATCCTGGCAGTGCTGTGTCCATACATTTTGAGATACCATTGCAGCTTCCTCATATGCAGTTTGGCATTGGGAAGCACCAGAATACAAGATGCCATGAACCCTAAGGCTTGAAGGACTGTCCTTGCAGTCAGCCCGGACTGAAGAGATAGTTGATGGAAGTAAAGGAAAGATTCTTTGTTTGTCCGGGGTTAAAAGGCCATCTGGGTTGCTGTATTCAGTCTCACACCCAGAAAGCACATGTCTTGAGAGGGTACTAGACTGGACTTTATTTCGTTCACAGAATACCCCAGGCATCTTAGCACTGCTATCACATATTCCAAATGCTGAAAAGGTCTTCCTTTTCTTGAGCCAGAATCAGGCAGTCATCCAAGTAAGGATAGATTTGTATTCCTTTTAGACTGAAGTAAGCTATCACTGGAGCCAGAACTTTTGTGAATACTCTGGGCAGTAGATAAGCCAAAGGGCAATGCAGAGAACTGATAATGGGAATTCCAGCTCAAAGCAGATACTTCCTGCAACTTAGCCTGATAGGCACATGAAGGTAAGCCTCCTTGAGATCTAAAGTTACCATCCAGTGATCTTTTCCCAGCAGAGGTAAAAGCTGTTGTAACGTCAACATTTTGAACTTGGGAATGTCCAGATAAGTGTTGAGGATAGATAAATCCAAAATTGGTCTCCACGTGTTCCCCTTTTTTGGTACTAGGAACAGGCGAGAATAAAATCCTAGGCCCCTTTCTGGCACAGGAACCGGCTGAATGGCCCCTATTTGGAGTAACAGAGAAATTTGCTTGTGAGCCTCTTTTCTTTGTAGAGGAGGAATGTCTGGCATGCCTTTGAAAGGAGGCAAGGTATGGAAATAAAACCTGTAACCGTGGTGAATGATATCCAATACCCATCTGTCTTGGGTAATTAAACTCCAATTTTCTTTGAAAAGTGCCAGCCTTCCTCCCAAAGGTGCTGCCAGGCGAGAAGGCTCTGGCAGCTGAAAAGGCAGGTCATTGGGTCTGTTTACGAAAGGACTGACCCCTGCCCTCACCAGAAGACTGAGCAGGTGAACTCCTGTTCTAGGCCTAAAAGAACCTTGAGCTCTGCCCCTACCACGTCTAGACCTACCCTAGACTGGGAATCATAAGAAGGATATGTCCACCCCTTAGTAGGCCAATTTCTACTAAACTTGGAGGCTAAACCTGCAAAAATCTTTAACAGTCTGCATAGACTTAGCCTTGTCCTCCATTTTCTTTAAAACTGCTTCCACAGGCGAACCAAACAACACATCAGATTGTAACGGAGCATCTAAAATCCTTGTCTTAACATGCTCAGCCAAATTCTGATCCCTCAGCCAGGCGTGCCTGCGAAGAACAGAACCAGTGGCAGCCACCCTCGAGAGGCCTGTACAGCATCAAAACCACATTGCAAAGAATGCTTACCCACCTGTTCAGAAACATGAACTAAATCCTGCAACTCTTTACACTCAATACCTTCCTCCAGAGCATCCACCTTAGACTTCAATTGTGAAAGGAGATAATTTTGGTATTTTAACATGTGGAACTGGCAATTCAAAGCCCTCATGGCTAAAGTGGAAGAAGTATACACCTTCTTTCCCCATCTATCCAAAGCCCTTGCCTCTTTATCAGGAGGAACAGGATTTTTAACAACAGAAGCCTTAACACCTTTAGGCCCCTGAGAAACAGTTTCTGGGTCTGCCCTAGGACTCTTAAAGATACTTATGAGCTTCAGGCACCCTATAATACCTATCCGGTTTAACTGGGGCAGGAGGCAAAGAATCAGGGTTCAGGGAAGCCTCTGCAAAAACATCTTCCACCACATCCAGAACAGGAGGTATAGCCAAAGGCCTATGCTGGGGTAGAAACAAAAATTCCTAAGCCTTTTCCTGGAATCAGAGAAATCTTGACCTTCCCATTTAAAATGCTCCCTCATGGAATGAAGAGTCTCTGAAAAGAAAAATCCTCAGGAGGAGAAGCCGAAGGGTAGAATCATCTACATCAGAATCAGAATAAGGAGGATAGTCCTGTAAGTCTTCAGCCAAAGACTCAGAAGCCTCCGAACACTGCTCAAAACTCTCAAGCTCAGGTTCCACCCTAGGCCTCTTATCAGGAGGGGGCATAGAACCTCTAATCATAGTAATCAAATCTTCTGCCATTTTAAGCATATGTTTCTTAGGCAGAGACCCTGAAGAACTAGGAGACACCCACTGAAGTTAAACCTGGCCTGCCTCTCGAAGAAGCCTTGGAAACTGAAGGGAGGGCCTAACCACCTTAGGAAGGGAGGAGAACAGCTACCTGAGAAGCCCCTCAGCCTGGCCTACCTCCTGAGAGGACACATCTTGTAACAGTAAAGTCTCTCCCTGAGACTCCAAAGAAACTTCTGGCAGAACCTCCGGCTCCACCGAGCCCTCTAAAGAACCGGCGTCCGGGACAGGCGGTTCTTCCAACCTAAACTTTGCTGCTTTGTCCTTGCGCTTTTTAGGCGAAGCGTCGGAGCATCCGGCGGCATTTTATAATTACAACGCTTCCCAAAAACTAACCTGGCACAGTCTAATCTTCTCTTTATAGTGCGTTTGTTAAATCTAGCACAAGAGCGACATCCAACAACGTCGTGCTCAGGCCCTAAGCAAGGTATACACAAGGTATGGTAATCCCTATGAGGTATCCGTTTCCCACAAGAAATACAGTTATTCACTTTTTCTGACATCCGGTTAAATACTGAGGCAAGAAAAAACCAAAATATACCCCAGCGGGTACTTAATAACATTGATTCGGTCTGAAACTCCGACTTCAGAAAATTTCAGAACGCCAACCTGCACTCGCAATACTGCTTCTGCATCGGACCATGCGGCAAAAAAGACTGAGGATATGACGTCGGTCATGCGCATTTGTACCCTGGCGTTCTGACGTCAGACTAATGCGCCTTGACCGACGTCAGCCTTATACTTTGGTATTCGGGCCGACTGGGACAGCGGACTACCCTGGTGTTAGGACTGCAGCAATGTGAGATGAAGAACATTGGCAAATAAATAAATAAAAACTTAACTGACCTGTAAGTGGAAATTCTCAACACTAAATCTGAGGTACTAAATGTAGATGTTGTGAATTGGCATATAAAGGTAAGCATCATACAAGCCCATAGCAAAAATGAGGACAACTTCCATCAATACAGAGGGAAAAGGTTTGTAGTTTCAATTTTCTTGTGTTTACAAACTAATTCAAATTTAAATGAATCTCAATTAGTAGGGCATTTCCTTTTTCTCACAGGGGAACTGGTTGAATTATGACACTTAACTGTTGGTTACAATATCAAATGCAACTCTGATTTAAAAAAAAAAAATGGGTCTGATAAAGTAACAAAAATGTACTTTAGTCATTTTATCTATGCTGATGGCTGTCCCCTGCAGTGAACCTAATATTACAAACACTGATGAGTTACTGCTCTTTGGGGGGGGGGGGGGGGGTACTTGCCTTACTGTACCATGTTCCTTTTTGGAGAAAACAATCAACTGGTCACCTTCTACTGTTTAACTTACCTTCAGTAACTGCTGCTACCATCTGTACTGCTGGTAGAATTTGATTTATTTGGATACATTGACTGGGACCTAGAACAAGTTTTACAACAAATTCTACTGTGTACTTTTTAAACATTCTTTCTGTTACTCATCTATCCATTATGACATGAATCTGCACAGTTGAAAAAAAAAGAGGAAAATGCTTCCTAGGGCTTTTATAGGGGGAAAAATGCTTTACCTAATGATGACCATCACTTGAGAGAAGGTGGGTCTGTGCTGCTGGCTGTAGGATTGCTGCCGTTGTCCTTGATTCCTTTTCAGGCTTGTTTTTTCCTCTTTGGAATGTATTGCTGCAATGATGCACTTCTGTAATATGGATGCAGGCTAGAAGAGAGTTCCTGATTCACTGAGTTAGTGGGAAGGAAAACAGCTTTATTTTCTCTTCAAGAGCCTGCTAAAATCTTCTGGTTAGAAGGGCCATGATAAAATGTCATGATCAGAAATGTGTGAAATCCTGTACTAAGAGATATGTGGAAAGCCAAGCATATCCCTTAAATGATCCAGTGTTAACTGCCCTAAATGAAGCACTGACTGTAGTAGTCCCATACACAACTATTCATCCGCATATTTTATCAGCTGCTTGAGTGATCTGAGATATTTTAAAGATGAATCAGATCTTCAATCTGTTTTAAAATTTCACTGTTAATAGTTTATAAACTAAAAACAAACAGATATAAATGCAGGATGCTCCCATATGAATTGCACTTTATTAAACAAAGTCAAGCACTTTCATCCAAATGACTGGACTTCTTTAGAACTGAATTAAAATGCACAAACTTTCTTCTTATATAACTTAACATCACATAATCAATTAATTACGTATAGTAAAACCTCTATAAAATGGGAACATTAAATTAGTAAAATATTGAGATGAAAAATACACAAAAGATATATGACATCTAACTAATAAAAATATGCACTATTCATTCATGTTGCGATGATATGAGGTAGCGCCATCTGTGCCAGGGAGAGTAGGGCAGTGCATGTGTAACATACACCAGCATAGCTGGCTGGAGCTTTGTAAAGAATTTTATGTCATTTGGCTGTCACACTGATTTGTACAGATGCTTGTATTAAAATGCATGAACAGTAGGTCCTGTTAGACAGAAAAGAGATATACATGTATATCAGAGAGTATTATTATGACTGATTAAATATATATATGTTTTAACAGAGAATTCTGGAAGGGAAGAGGTTAATATAAGCCCTGTATTGTCCTTAAGGGTGAACTAATTGCTACCTTGGAAGGGTGGAAGTTTTTGAAAATGTTTTATAGCTTTCAGATGCTGCAACAGATCTTATAAAACTCTGGGTGTGTATTGTACCAGAGTCAGGTGACCAGATGTGATGTCATTCTATAACCAACAGTGAAATGATTTTTTTTAGATATTAGTGAGAGCTATTCCAGAATTCTCGCAGCAGCACTTTTGTTTTTTAGAACCTGACAGAAAAGACCTCTCTCAGATACCTCACACCTCATCCTGGCATGCTGTAGTAAGCAACCCAACACACTTTATCTTGCCTTACTTTAGTAAGTAACCAGGTAATAGTAATTCTTTATATAGTTGGGAAAATTAGAGATCCCCTGTGATTGAAACTTGATATTCAGTATTCTCATGTTTTCTGTTTTATTATTTATCATTAAATATTTCTAAACCTTTCATTGTGACTGGTCTTTTAGAAAATATTTAACTCTTGAGAGTACTTATATTTATTTGATGACACTGTGGCCCTCCTGAAAGCCTTGCGGTTTGGTCAACACTACCATTTAGATGAGTATTAATTTTACTCAGTATGATTGGGTATCCTTGTAAGAGCCTTAGAGTAGCTGACTCGTGGCAGCGTAATTAACCTTATAGTCTAGGCAGAAGGGGCACAGCTGGTAAATCTGTGCTAGCCTTTCTCAGGTGTGTGTGTGTGTGTGTGTGTGTGTGTGTGTGTGTGTGTGAAAATCAAACATTCAAATGTGTGTGTCAGCTACTTGGAACAGGAACACAGAGCTCCAAATTGGTCAATGTGGAGTCTTGTTTGGGGCCTGGAGAGGGAAAATTCAGCCCAAGGCATGGAGAGTGTGTTCCCTGTGTGCCCTTACGGGAACTTGTGCTTGGTGCAGAGAGCTGCAACTGAAAATACTGTGTATCCATTTTTGTTCCTATTGGCTGTCCCTTACCAGTGTCAGTGGTGATGACTGAGGCTCCGATTACTGGCCAGAGTGGAGACTGTCACACGTCACAAAATGTTACAGCGTTAATGTACTAAGCATATCTATTTAAAACCAAATGCAAGTTAAAAACAACCCAAGTTCTTAAAATTTGTCCAAATAAATAAATATACTAGTTTAAACATAACAAATAAGGCTACATAAAAAAATATAGAGACTAAATCATTAAGTCTTGGTTCCACATAGGAATTAGTTCTAAGTTGCCATTTCAATTCTGACAACTCAAAAATATCATTCATAGGACCCAAGATCAGCCTAATCAATGGCATAAAACTTAAAACTGTAGTTACTTTTGGCACTGAGATATCTATAAAATGCTTTATGATCATATTTTTAATATCATCATACAAATGTTGATAGATTCTGGATCTGAAGGGTTTCATCATTTTCCCAATGTAAAAGCTGGGACATTGCTGACACTGTACTACGCAGACCACTCCCTTACTATAGCAAGACAATTTATGCTTGAGTTTAATCTTCCCTTAGCCCTAAATTGTAAATATGGAGCCCTCCATAATAACTTTACATTGGCCACACCTCCCATCCTTTTGATTTTTGAAAAGATTTGCGAGTATGACATCAGGAACGTTATTAATTCCAAAAGAAATATTTCCCATTTACAGAATTTAAGTGTTGATGTTCAGGAGATGTTGATTACTGTGATTAACAGACAAATGGTAGTAATGAACGTGAATGATTATATTAACAAAATGTTATCTTTGCTTTATGGTGATTCATACGAGGAAATGTCTTTGAATGAGAAAAATATAGCATACAAGACAACAGATTCATGTTTAAAAGAATTGTTGCTGGATGAGTGTTTTTTTTTTTTTTTTTAATAAGAAACATCTTTATTAAACATCACTTATGACATAGATGCTGGATGAATGTTTGAGCAAGAGTGAATATGAATTTTTGGTGGTACCTGAACCAAGAATTCCCATAAACTTTGGTATCCCAAAAATCCATGAAAATCTGATAGAACTTTCTTTATGATTGATTGTCACTGCAAAATGTTATAAGACCTTTTGTATTGCATGTTATATTGATTTGCAGTTGAAGGACGTGGTGAGGGAGATACAGTACTTATATAAAGATTCATGGGACTATTAACTTGGATATCTAGTGATTTATACAAAGATGAGTTGACAAGCCACGATGCTTCGCTAGGGACGGCTTGCACCTGTCACCCCTGGGCTTTTGGATACTGGCAAAGGCTCTTGCTACCCCCATAATGCCTTTTTTAGACAAGGCTCAAAAGACAAACCCACCTCCATAGGTATCACAAGGGATAAGAAACTAAGAGTAATGCTACTCAACACCAGAAGTCTAAACCTCAAGATGCATGCACTCGGAACTCTCCTTAGCATGGAGAACATCGATATCTGTGCAGTAACATAAACCTGGTTCAAGGCTCCCGAGAGCACCCCAGCACTACCAGGTTATACCTCATACCATGCTTTTCGGCCCCAAAACTTGGACTGAACTACAAAAGGAGGGGGAGTATCAATATTCATCAAAGATACCCACACCTCCAGGTTGGTGGCACAGCACGAAGCATCAGAGACTATCCATGTGCAACTAACAGTGGGTAAAACTGCCTTCCAGTTTATAGCCTGCTACAGACCACCCTCCCAAACCCAGGAACCCCACTCGGCCTTCCTGAGAACACTGGAAAATATGAAGGTCTCTCCAAACACCATTATATTGGGCGACTTCAACTACCCAAACATAGACTGGGAGCATTACTCTAGCTCCAACACCCTAGCCCAAAGGTTCCTAGAATTTATAAACTCAAATGCTATGGAACAACTTGTTACCACTCCCACAACAGGGGAAAACATACTGGACCTGATCATCACCAACATGGGGACTCTATGCTCCAGACCAGAAGTGTATCCCTCACTGGTAAGATCAGACCATAAACTAATCTCACTGGATATTCACATCCCGACTCCACCCCCTGCCCTGAAAACCACAGTGAAAAACTACTCTAAAGCAAATTTCACACTCCTCAAAACAGAGGTGGAATCCTTCAAAGCCCCTGGGCCTGTGGAAAATACGGCCCAGACCACAGAATCCTTTATAAACGCATTCTATGAACACCTTCAGGAATGCATGGATCATGCAATCCCAAATAAAACCAAGACCCAATCCTCCAAAGGCAGACGTCCTGTCTGGTGGACCCCAGCCATAAACAAACTATACAATAGAAGGAGGAAGCTACTACATGATAGAGCAAAATCCCAAAAAGGGAAGGCATCTCTGATCAGTATTAGCAAAAAACTACGGGCACTCATAAAATCGTCTAAGGCCAGCTTCGAGAGAAAAATTGCACAGGACACTAAGGATAATCACAAGGCTTTCTTTCCCTGGGTGGGAATTACCAGATATACTCAGAATTAGTCCAAAATGGCAAAAAATACACCGAACCCACAGACGTTGCCAACATCCTAGCTGACAGGTTCAGCGCAAACCCCCCCCCTCCCCACCAAAAGGGCAAATATCTATCCCAGCAGAGTGCTGCCCCCCTGACATCTCAGATGCTCAGGTAAGAGCTGCCCTCTCCAAAGCAAAAAACACAGCATCAATGGGACCAGATGGTGTCCCGGGCTGCGTCCTACATGAACTCCAAGAAGAGCTAAACCCAAACATAAAACTACTGTTCAATCTCAGCCTTACTACAGGATATGTACCCAAAGAGTGTAGCGTACAGCAACAGTGGTCCCTCTCCACAAAGGTGGTGCCTCAACAGATCCTGGAAACTATCTCCCCATAAGCCTGACTAGCTTGGTCTGCAAAGCTATGGAAAGGATCATCATGGACCTCATAAATAAAGATATTGGGGACCTACAGACACTGGATCCTACCCAGTTTGGCTTTGTTAAGGGCAGATCCTGCCTCTTAAACCTGGTTGATTTCTTTGAAACAGTCACCAAGGCCATTGACGAGGGAAGGTGGTCCACACAGCCTACCTGGACCTCGCAAAAGCCTTCGATACAATACCCCACTCGGGCATTATAGATAAGCTCACCAGCTTAAATATAAACCCCTATGTCACTAGATGGGTTGCAAACTGGCTCAAGGACAGAACCCACATGGTTAGAATTGCTGGAGCCATGTCAGACTCCAAAACAGTTACAAGTGGCATCCCACAAGGCTCAGTCCTGGGACCTCTCTTGTTCGGTATATATTTCTCGGAGGTACAGGCCAACATGGAAGGACTGTGGCTGACCAAGTTCGCAGATGACTGCAAACTGGGCGCCATAATCGACTCTCCAGCCGACACAAGCATCCTCCAAAAGGGCCTGATAGAAACAGACAAACTGGTGCCAGAGCCATGGCCTCAAGCTAAATGCCAAAAAGTGTATAGTCATCCCCTTTGGCAAAAACAAAGTGCCCACAAATTACCACATAGGTGGTAATCCATTAAGTACAGAAGAAGTAATTAGGGACCTGGGGACCCAAGTTGATAGCAATCTCTCATTTGACAACCACGTGGCCAAAGTGGTTAGAAAAACATTTTATATAGCCCACCTAATCATGAAGGGATTCACATCTAGATCAGGGGAGGTCATCGTGCCTCTTTACTCATCCCTCATCAGGCCCATAATTGAGTACAATGCCCCTTTTGGGATGTACCTTACCAGACACCTGCAGCAATTGGAAAGACCCCAAAAGTACCTCACCAAGAGGATCAAAGGGCTCAAACAGATGCCATATGCTGCCCAGTTAAAGAAACTCCAGCTCTACTCAGTGGCATACCGCCTACTCAGAGACGATCTGTGCCTGACGTATAAAGCCATGTCCAACCCGGAATTAATGGACATGCTGCACCTCAAAAAATCCAAATCCCATCGAGCTACGCGCTCGAGAGACATGAACCTCAGCACTGAAATAAATAGGACATGCTGGAGGGACAGATTCATAACCCAGAGGCTCCCTTCACTTTGGAATAAAATCCCAGTCTAGGTTAGGCAGAGTCCCTCATTGACTCTCTTCAAGAGGAATCTTGATGAGTGGATGGGAGATCGTAGGTTTACCCCGGGTATCACTTCTGTGTCACTGTTAGACAGAGGCACAGTATACTAACCTTGAAAAAGGGCATAGCAAAATTAATTTAAAATGGGTGGCGAAAGCCAAACACACTCTGGCTAGGCTTATAAATGCCCTAGGGCAGATAGCCTAGTATGAACCTATGAACCTATGAGTTAATATTTGTTTCTACAGATGTGAATGATTTTTTTTTTGGTTATCCAACATCAGACCAGTCTCAAATGGTTTTATGAATATCTATGTCCAAAATCTGAATTTGACTTTGTGAAGGTAAAACGTTAACTGCCCTGATGAATTTGGTGTTGGAAAATAAATTTATAGTGTTTGAAGGGCAGCTGTGTAGACAGAGTTCTGGGGTGGCCCATGGGGGCAACTGTGCCCCAACTTTTGCTAAAATTATTATAAATTATTGGGAGGAAAATTTTGTTTTTCTCTCACAATACAGGCAATGTTGGTCCCTGTATGGGAGATTCCCGGATGACATCACGATATGATGGACTGACACATTGGACAAACAAAGAATTTTTTGTATTTCTTCATTTTTAGAACTTACTATGAATTGGTCCTGTGATGAAATTAATTATTTAGACACATTAATTATTAAGAGGAGAACACAATTCTGTTTTGAATCTAGTTTGTACAGGAAACCAACTTATTCTAATTCTTTATTACATTATAGCAGTTGGCATCTCAGTCATTAGAAAACATCCTTGGTTAAGGATCAATTTGTGCATTTATCAAGAATGGTACCTCAAGACAGCAGGTTTAAAACTGAAAGCAAAGCGCTAAAAACTATGTTTGAGGTACATGATTATCCTTCATTCTTAATTAATGAGATCCAAAAAGAGATAGTATCCAAAAGAGTCAAAGGGGACTTTGTCACAATATTGGAATGAGTGACTGCTGGGAAATGAGAGAGGAGTTTGTCAATGGCATAAATAAATTTACAAAGGCCATAATCTTGACATGTAGTGCTGATTTTAGGGACATTAAGGCCAGTATTTAAAAAAAAACAGACAATTTACACTACCAATCAGGATTTGTTGAAAGAGGTAGGGGAGGTTCCCAAGGTAGTACCTAAGAAAGACACCTGCTTTAAGACTGTTCGTGAAAGTAATAGGGATCTTGGGTCCTAATGGAGGTATGACCAAGTGTGGGTGATGTGGCCAATTTTAAGTTATTATGGAGGGCTCCATATTTACTATTCAGGGCTACAGGAAGATTAAACTCAAGCACAAATTGTCTTGCTATAAGTGGGTGGTTTACATAGCACAGTGTCAGCAATGTCCCAGTTTTTACATTGGAAAAATTATGAAACATTTGTAGGATACTAATAAAAAAAAAAAGAAAATACATTATATAGACATCTCACTCCCAAAAGTAACTACAACTTTAAGTTTGATGTCATCGATCAGGTTGTTCTTGGGTCTCGTGGGGGCCCTATGAATGATATTTCTGAGTTGTCGGAAATGAACTGGCAACTCAGAACTAATTCCTATGTGGAACCAAGACTTGATGATTTAGTATGTAATTAAATATGTATTTATTCATTGATTTATTTGGATGAATTTTTAAGAGCTTGGGTTGTTTTTAACTTGCATTTGATTTTAGTTAAATACACTAAGTACATTAACGCTGTAACATTTTATGACATGAATAGTGTATATTTTTATTGGAGTTAAGTGTTATATATTTTGTGTATTTTTCATCTTAATATTTTACTAATTAATGGTCCCATTTTATAGAGGTTTGATGGTACCTAATTAGTTAATTGATCATGTGATGTTAAGTTATACAAAAAGAAAGTTTTTCATTTTAATTCAGTTCTGCAGATGACAGGTCATTCGGATAAAAGCGCTTAACTTTGTTTAATAAATTGCAGTTTATACAGCAGAGTCTTGCGTTTGTATCTCAGGTTGTTTTTAGTTTATAAACTGGGTCTGGCAGTTAGCAGCCCTAACATCCAAGGATGTAGATGTACATTCTTTCTTCCTATTTGTGTCTCTAAATATGCTATTTGTCAGTTGCTAGAGTTCCATAAAACCCAGCCACTTTTTAGACTCCCTCTGAATTGTAATATTACTAGAAGCATGAGTAGCCGCATGTTATTTGTCAATCTGTAAATCTGGTTTCCTGTTAGAAATACCAAGAACTTAAGAACCCCCAGGTCTAATTAACTGACGTATTTTTTGAGGGAGAAGATACCCCTCTAACCCCAACTTACTACCATCCATCAAGTGATGGTTCTGACCAAATAAAACATCATCTTTGAAACAAAGTGATAAAGACTCCGCGCATCTTACAGTCTGCATCCTAAATGTGAAGGAGAAAGAAGACTACTGTATGAAGGCAGGTATATGTCCTGAACTATTGGAATGTTTATGGCCCGTGCTGCCTTATAAAGGGTCCTTTAAATGTCAGTGTAATCTGAAGCTGTTTCAGCCAAAGCAGTGTGTAGCAACAGACAGTTTTGGAAAATGGTTAGGGTGCAAGGACGCCAAAGCACATCATCTCTGGTGTGCTTTGAATGCAAAACGAAGGCTGCTGTGGAAATTGATGTTTTAAAGAAGGCAGTGTGTGTGAATTATTTGTGGAAGATGAAAGGATTTTTAGTTTCAGAAAGACTGCTACCTTCAAGAAGATAACAGTTTTTAATTCAAAATTAAGTCTTTAATTCATATGCAATCCTCAGGAATAGTGGATATGCATTTTTAAAGGGCTAATAACATGCTTATCTTCTTGGCTCCAAGGTACTATGTTAAGAACAAACAATGTAACTGTTTGAAGGACTAAACTAAATAAGAGACTGCAACATTTTGCAACATAATGAAGTGAAGCATAAATCTTGTCGAAAAAGACCCAGACATGTTTGAATGAATGAACAAAGACAACTTGCTTTGAGTTATATGCTGAAGAAAAGAATTTTGCATTTGCAACACTGTTTTTGTTATTTGGGCTGAAATAAAATTAATTGTTTAAAAGTCTACGGAGCTCTGAACTCCTGCGGTAACTGAGCACAGATAAAAATAAAATAAACCTAATAACAGCAACTTTGTAACAATACTCACTGGAGAATGAGTTTAGCCTCCCCAAAGCAAACTGCCTTCATTTTCCTCCTCACAACTAGAAGAAAGATGTGGACTTGGAAGTTATGGACTTAGTAACTTGGCATCTGTGTTGTCCATTTTCATTCTTCCTCACTACAGGGTCACGGATCCAACCCTCTTATAGGAGTCGGCCACAATTTTCAGACTTGGATCCCAGTCTCAATCTCCTCCCTCTACCCACGATTCTCCACACAATCTATAGCTTCCCCTGATCTTGTTTGCCACCTACTGGGTACAGACGCGGATATTATTACTACTTAAGAGTAGATTATAAAATAGGGAAGGAAGGAATAGTTTAAAATAAGGTGGAAGTAGCACGGAAGTTGTATTTGTAAAAGTAGTACAGGTTACATAAGTGTAATTGTTTCAGAACTGTGTTGGGATAAAAATACAAGACAATATCTGCGTGGTATGTGAAAAGAGGTATCTTAAAGCAGCTTTAAGGACTTAGAGGTGTACAGAAAAGTTAAAGAGGCATCGCTATGTGAACTGGATATTTGAAAAGGCTTGCAAGAAAAGATTATGAACAAGAGCAAATCCACTTTGATGCAAGGTGGACTTTTAAATAAATAATGAAACTATCATATTTTGTGTCATTTCCAATATGTTGGGTGATGAATTTCCAATGTTTGGCAATAGATACAGTATGTAGGGTTTACTTATGTGTAGACGGTTATGATATTTTGATCTAAGAGGTCTGTTGGGAGCATATTTCGTAAAGATATTGAACAGAGGTGGGCATCTATTAGATTTTAGTAGTATTTTGATGGCTTAGTGTGACAAACTTAGGGATGCCCCCTGGGGTACGTCTTAGTCATTACGCTAAAGTATGTATGATGAAAGTCTGAAGATCGTACCTGCAATCCTCGAAAGAGTGACAATTTAAGTGCAGACAGATGAATATACACTGATGCAGCAGTGCAAAGCTTTGGAGTGTCGTGTACTGTTAAATGACCCCTCAAAACTTTCACCAAGTGGCTATAACACTGCCAAGCCTGCACTGACTGGCTATACACATAAGCTGGACAGGAGACAGATACAGGGATAAAAATCCACGTATGCCACTATGCCAGGAGCCATCTGCAACAAAGGTAACTTTGTATGGATATTAGGAAATGTCTGTAACACAGATTAAAGAAAGCAAAAAATGTATCTACTCTTAAATGTAATACCCTCCTCAAGACACTGCATAGACTATAGACTGTTATTATTACTGACATCTCAAGGTACTTCTCTATACAACCAGAAGACAGTGGTTACACCTGAAAATGCAAGTCAGGAGCAGAGTTATAACTTCAGTCACCATGTAGTAAATAATTATTACATTAAAAGTCTTGACAATCCAGTAATGTCTGAAAAAGACATGAACCACATGGCTTCTTGAGAGTCTCTAATTGCAAACATTATGATCAGGAAGTCAAATATCAAGCATAAAATTACCAGACAACCATATATGTACAAATCTCCATGATTAGTGCCTGGTATTAAAAGAACAGTGCACTGCCCTTCACTGAACAAGTGAACAGTTTAACTGTACACATGCAATGAACTCTGCTGTGTTATAATAAAGCTGCTTAAATATTATTTATTTATTTACTTTTTCTTTTTTGACATTAGGTAACTTCAACATTTTACAAAGAACACAAGATGCAGTTAAATGCACGATTCAGAAAGGTTAACGAACAATGCATTTATTTTTTATGTTTTCCCCTTTGCATTTTATCCATTCATCTACAAAACTGATATGCTAAATTGATCCTGGTACCAGTACGTACTGCCCCTTTCCCACATAGGACTTCACTGGCAATACAATACAAAGCATTAAAGCTATACATTGATAGTAAGCTTCATTCTGCTGGCCCATGGTTTGAGTCTTTGAAGTTCGACTTGTATATTTTGTGACTCTGAGCAACTCCTCAAAAGTTCCTGGGCTGGCATTTAAAAAGGGGGGAGGTGTGGATTGAGGATTGTTAGCAGGAAGCCAATTGGCATTGACATTCCTGCAGCTATGTAGAAGTTCCACTTGAAGAGCTGAGTGGGGGGGGGGCACTCATTTACTGGGCTGACACATGGTGCTAGTTGAGCCAGTTATACCTCTGCCTGCTAGTTCAAAAGGTGTCTTGGTAGATCCCAAGAAGGAGCTGGTTTTACTAAGTGGGGCAGGAGTAAAAGATTCCTTTTATAAAGGCTTCACATGTTTTATGGAAATCTAAGGAAGTGGACTGAAGACCACCATGAAAGGAAGAAACAGCTGCCAAATGGACTTTTATAGACAAATAACTGGCCCCCTTGTACAAAAGCTCCATCCAGAAGGTCAGAAATGTAGCCAGGGAAGCTGATGTCAGTACTACTATACATCTGTGCCCAGATAGTAAACTTTTTCCATTTACCTATAAATCTGTCTTGTAGATGGCTTTTGAGAAGATGAAATTATCTCAAGAACATCTGAAGGGAATGTGTGGTTCCATAACAATCACAAAGTAGAATGGAGCAGGCAAATGTTTACATAAACACACCAAAATTTTATTGTAATCCAAGGATAAAATTGTAGAATATCCAAATGTATAAGCGCTTTCGTCTCCTTTTTAAATAAGTTGAAGAGACTTCATCAGATACAATTAGTTACTTTCATCACCTGAATTTAAAAGAAGAAATTCAAATTACATTACATCCTAGAGCAGTCAACACACCTTCATTTAAAGCCATAGTATACTTAAAATTGTAATTACTTCCACAACACCGTGAAAGTTGTATAGGGGAACATCTCAGAAACATACGCGATCTATGGGAAGGGAACGACTTAGCAAAACATAATGGCTTACCCAGACCATGCTTTTAAATTTATTATATTAGACACTGTAATGATTAGTGCAAGAGGTGGAGCATGGTCTTACCAGCTTGACAAAATGGAACTAGGATGGCAGATCAAACTGAACGCCATGTATTGGCCAGGGCTTAATGATAATTTGTCTATTAGTAGTCTCTTGAAAATTAAAGCCCTGAATAGATGTTAAAATACACTTTGTAACTATCTTAGTGTAACAAACTTATTCATATATGCACTGTTTGAATGAATATTTATTTATACTTATATATCTTCTCCAATATTTTAGGAATTTATTTATATTTATTACCACATGGATTTATTTATTTAAATTTATTTAAATGTTAAGTTATTAATATAATTAGATAGGTAGTGATTTTAAAATTCATGAAGTATTTTAAAGTATTTTTAATGGTTTTAACAACTTTCACAGTGTTGTGGAAGTAATGACAACTTTAAGTATACTATGGCTTTAAATGAAGGTGTGTTGACTGCTCTAGGATGTAATGTAATTTGAATTTCTTCTTTTAAATTCAGGTAATGAAAGTAACTAATTGTATATGATGAAGTCTCTTCAACTTATTTAAAAAGGAGACGAAAGCACTTATACATTTGGATATTCTACAATTTTAACCTTGGATTACAATAAAATTTTGGTGTGTTTATATAAACATTTGCCTGCTCCATTCTACTTTGTGATTGACTAGTGATTTCTGTTTGTTCACCTTTTTCATGGTTCCATAACAAAACTGTATGTCTGTATGTGGCTAACCAGATCGGTTCATTAGAAGAGATGAGTTCTGTGGCACAAGGGGCTTCTTCTTGAGATGAGACCAGAGCAAGGAATGCTATACCTGGCAAGGCCAGAATGGAGTTATGAGAATGAGTCATGCTTTTCACTCTTTGGCCTTGGCTTTCTGAAGGAATCTGTGTATTGTACAGAAGGAAAGACATTCAGAAGACCTGGGGACCGACTGTGGAAGAATGCGTCTTGTGGAAGTTGGTGTTGTAAGACAAAGCAAAAAGATCATTGCAGATTTTCCCCATTTCAGAAAACTTCTGAAGGCTATCTTGTTTACAGACCATGCATGTGGAATTATGACCCCAGTACATGCACTGGAATGAGAAAGCAGTGCACAGACAAAGCCTATTCTCATACCCTTATCACTTCTCTGCACAAGAGAAAGGAACGTGTTACTCCTTGCTTATGTACCATAACACTACCATGTTGTCCAAAAGTGTGGGTACTACATATTAAGGTAGCACCTGCAGTGTTGGGAGGACTGCTCTCATCTCAAGAACACTGATGTGCAAAACGGCCTCTTGCAAAGTCCACATACCCCAAACTATTCTATTTTGATAATGCCCTGCACCCAAAATGGATGCATCCATGGTTGTAGTGGCACTTGGGTGTGATCTGATAAAAGTTATTCCTGATGAAAGATTCTGTGGGTCAGTCCACCAACATGAACTCCTGCTGCAAGCCCTTGATATTCTGATCCAGTGAGCCATGGGTTGCAAAGCCTGATCCCACTGATTTCAGACAGTCCACTGTAATACCACATACTGAGGTGAGCATTTGAATTGAAGATGCCATAAGACCCAAAACCTTAAATACAGCAGCAGTGGGCTGGTCTACTGCAATGAATTTATGACTTCTGAGACAATGGACAAGATCATTTTTGGAGTAACTTTGCCATCTGGTTCACAGTGTCCAGCTGGCAACCTATGAGGAGTAAATCTTGTGAGGCTTCAGCTCAGGGGACAGGGAATTCTAGGCCTCCTTTAAGATCTCTTCTTTTGGGGAAGTTGGGTCTATAGACCAGGATTCACTCTTTCTCATCATTTCCAAGATGTTGCTAAAAGATGCACCTTCTGAAAGAGATTTGGGGGACCTCCCCTTCATCAAGATTTGCATGCAGGGAGAGGGGTTACGAAGAGGAGTCTAGGAGCTTTCTCTTACACCTGTTCTTCTTAGGGGTGCTAGGGGAGAGTCATCTGAACTCTCCTGGGAAGATGGCACCCATGATCACAACAGTGTAGACATACAAGTTCCCTTGTCCCAAGAAAGCCAGGCTGATGAACAGTCAATGGCCCCAATTTCAGTGGTGTCTCAGGGTGGAATCTGTGGCTCCTGCACTTGCCCTTGCATACAGCTTTGTTCAGCTCTCCTCTGCACCATCAAAATAACCATAATATTTGGAGCCAGAGTCAAAGGGATCACCAAGGTCATAGTCAGCTCTGATGGTCAGCATCAAAGACTCTGATGCTGAATTCAAGACAGTACCCCTTGGTACCAAGATGTTGAATGTCAAGTGCTCTGACGTCAAGAATGCCACCAAAGACATTGGTACCATTATCAGCGTTGATGAGGCTGATAACAGTACCGATGCTGATAACAGTATCAGTATTATTACCAGCAGAAAAGACGCTCCGGTGTTGAACATTGAGGACCCAGTGATCACTGGCACTGAAGAAAACATCAGCGTTAAGGCATGAGCAAGAAAGAAGAGGTGTCAAACAGCACTGTAAGGACTAGTGTGGAAGTCTATGCGGATTACAACACTGCTGCTGCTGAGACCGTGCCTGGCAGAGGTTGAATTTTATAAGGGTCATACATGGAGCTTCTCATTCCACTATAGGGACTATTGAGGCTAAGTGGACACAGTACTAAAGTTGCACCTTACAAAAGCCGACATCATCTGCTTCCAATCTAATTCCTAAAGGACCTGTAGATATGAAAGGAAGTTACACAGGCAGGCCTGGAAAGCATCACTCTACACAGTTCTTGCTCAGGAGAGGAACTATCCATCGTTCTTTGTGGTGCCAAGTCTATGGTAGCACATGACTCACATCAAGTAGGAGAAGATCTGACTGGGGGTGACTGCAGCAGAGGCTCCTGTCTGGATGAGGGTGAAGCAATCCTAGGGACTTTAGGAAGAATAAGTTTCTCCAGAACATGCAGATCCTTGCCATCTGCTCACCTTTTTTTCCCTTTCCAGTCTGGGTGCCATGGGGGGGGGGGGTGATTTGTCCAGATCCTGTAAAGTGGCGGGCTCCATTGGTGCCACCTCAAAACAGAGAAGGCCTTTCACTACCAGTATGTTTTTCCCATCCTTGAGGGGGAGGGAGCTAAAATTCTGACAAATGGAGCAATTACTATCCATATGTGGGGCTCCAAGATAGCACATGGGATGTGTGGGTCATATGGCAGAATCTTGTGTTTGCATCTCCTGCATTATTTAAAACCTTGTTCATATTCTTTCTCCATAATGACTAGGTTCAGGCACTTAAACAATGTGATCCAATATTATAATAAAAACAGACCCAAAAATGCAATAAAGTATAATAATGATTGGAAACCAATGTTCAGAATGCAAGACCCATAAGGTCTGTTGAGGTTATGAAAAATGAGAAAATTACTGTTCAGAAAAGCAATGACAAAGCTACTAACTGTTGCTAGTTACTAGAAAAAGTCACTTATCTCTACTCAGAAAGGTACATTTTCCCTCTAACAGCTTAATCTGTTGCAGGTGTCACTGTGGCTTAAAGGTGGCTATGAGATCTGGTGAGTGCCTGTAGAGCAAGTTCTTATCGGTGGGGAGGAGATTTTTTTTTTTTTTTTTTTACTAGGAAAATGATACCACAGACTACCAGTCCAGTAGTTCCAGTCACTGGACAGAACTCAAATTGTACTAATTTTGCTGCCACGACTGGCTGTAAATTAATCCCACTGAACTACATGAGTTGATGGAGCAATCATACAAACTTTACATGCATTGCATTTCCAGCTCAGACTTCAGAGCGCAACAATGTTTTGAAAATGTCAGTTAATAGCAATTTCATATAAAAAGCAATCTAAATTAATCTGACACACTACTTGTAAGATACTTAGCATTTGGTATAGATAAACCTTTATGTACCAGTGTAACTGACAATAACATATTAAAAACAAAACAAAACAAAACAAAGTGACAGCATTACAGAGAGAATGATTTCATGCAAATCTGCAGTCCAGTTTTACTTCTGTTACATTTTCAGGCAACCTTCTGCAGAGAAACTAAAATGGGAAGTTAATACTGAACCATTCAGTTCCAGTGAAGTCTTACTAAATGACGTGAAAACACACAGGCAATGAGATGTCGTACTGTAAACTTGCTGTTACAGTCTTAGTTCCATAAGCCTGGCATTTGTTTTTCTTACAAGTTTAATAGAAGGAATGGAATTTAATGTATGTATGCTAATTTTTGGTATAAAACAAAGAACTGACCCATTAAGAAATGCACAGTATATGAAGCTGAACTAAGCTGTCTTTCCTGAGTGATATTAAAACACCTACAGCATGTTACACTGCGGATAAGATTAACATACAGTCCATCTTTTCCATGATCCAGAGATTTAATATGAAAGAATGAGCCATAGGGAAAGGTAAAAAAATGTGTACCTTCAGTCACTGCTAGTGGGTCCAGGGAGAGGCTGTTTCTGGAATATTTTGTGGTGGTATAGGGGGTTAGTAAATGCACTATTGATGCAAGCATAAATATTAAGGGGAGGGGGTGGAATTCTGACAGTGAAGATTTTCAGGCATCCAGCAAGCTCAGTAGCTCTTTTTACACTTACCACCCAGGGAGTTACAACTGTATCCATTTCCTCAAAAAATCGTTTAACATTGTGGGTTGGCAATGGTGCTCAAGAGGCACTACTGTGTAAAAACTGAGGGGCCAATCAAGAACTTAAGCTATCACTTTCAGATTCTAAATAAATCTTTACTTCCTTCTTTCTTCAGTGTGTGCTTATGGAGAACTTGCAGCAATCTTGGCATGGTTGCACACACACAGGATATGTCTTTTTTTACTATCGCAGTGCAGTACTGTCACTCATATGGAAAGTTATTTTCTTTTTTTTTTTTTTTGAACAGATAAGCAAACCCCCACAGAAATACTACATTTCCAGATAGCTGCAAGGCAGTACAGTGTTTGGCCTGTCAGTAACTCCTTCACTGCTTAGCACCCTTTGATGGTTTTGGGTTATTTAGTCGATTTTCACGATGTCAAAATGTGTCTCTTTTCTACATTTTTGACGTATCTGTTTTCAGGATCTCATTCAAAATGCTGTTCTGTTTTAGAGCTTCCAGGTTGGACACATCTTCTGCATAGACAGGAATACTTTCATTTCCATCTACTCCAGATGACTCGGTGTCACTGTCATCGGACAGCGCACAGAGAAGGGAATCATTTTCATATGTAGGAAAGTAGTACCTAAAGTGGAATGTTATATAAAATTAGTATCTTTATATATTAACATATTCCACTAGTCTAACAGGTACATAATCCTATACAAAAATCATACTGACAGCCAATCTACATTGATGGCAGAGAATTCAGTTCTGTACAATTTATTCTAATCTCCACTAACTGCCCACTATATAAAACGTTTGCACCTGCTATCCCTCTGCATGCATATATTTAATCTTTGTAAGTGTAAAAGAGGTTAGCTTTCTCTGTTGTAATATACATATGCACATTTGTTTTCACACCTATAAGAAAATTAAATGTGTACTACTATGGTCCAGATTATGGCTAAAAAGGGTTTATAGACCAGCCCATCTACCCAATTTACAAACAGAAAATAAATTAGAACAAATGCATAACTGAATGAATGGATGAATAAATGCACTGTGTTTTTGAGCCCTAATTCAATGCCAGGGAAGGCAACTGCAATCACAAACTACTACCATGTCATGTATATATATGAAAGCTAAGAAATGATTCCTATGAATGTTGGCAGACATACTGCTGCAACAGGATTATGCTACTCTGTAACAATCCTGAAGTAAAAAGTATGTTTATAATTCTTATTTCTAGCAGCAGCACGTCTACTTTTCTAGACACAAGCATGACTCCCAGTGTCTCAACAAAGCTGAAGGCAGGACTAACAGCTTTCTTTCCAGAGTCCTCAGTTCCAGCATTGTATTCTGACATACCCTCAGCCTTGCTTTCTAGACCCTGAAGACTGGTAACAATTAAGGCTTCTCTAAAAGTCACTGCAGATATAGTACACACATTTAGTGCAATTGATTTACCGTGACAGTCAAGTAAATGAAATCCCCAAAACTTTACTTAATAGCAATAAACATAAATATGACAAATAAAAGCTACAGCAGCGACCACCACAACACAGAAATAAGTAAAATATGGCTGCCAATGCAGTGAAAGATGGAGTGAGTGTATAAAACTTCTAAGTAAAATTCAATGATAGACCAAAGTAAAATAAAATAACAGATGGGACTGCTGAAACTGAACTGTTCAGGAATAAAACCACAAGTCTACTGAACGTAATCACGTAAAGTTTAATCCATAAAATCTCATACACTCTTGAAACAATAACGGCTGAGCGCTTTCATCTACAAATATCAAATATAGTTGTTCTTTTTAGGTAGTTTGCAGAACGAATATATGAACAGAGCAGGTCTGTAATCAACACCAACTACCCCTGTCCATGAGGGACATGGGTGCCACACCCTAGGGGTGAATTTTTGGTCTAACACGCAGTTATCTAGGCAGTGTTTGAATAGGCTCAGTGAGGATCTGTAATGTGAACAGCAAGTCTATTCCAGAGAAGTGTCATCCTTTGGGAGACATGTCTCTCCAACATGTTCTATTAATGATACAGGCTAGATCAATATCCCTAGAGTGAGTGACTCTTGTCCCACTTGACGTGTGGATGTGCAGCATTTCCATTAGGGCAGGGTCTGAGATTGCCCTATAGGCCAGGTACAAGTCACCTATTAGCAGCCTATAAGATACAGAGTAAAGTGACAAAGCTTTCAGCCTGCCCACGTAGGTCATAGCTTGGAGTGCCTGTATTTTCTTAGTGAGAAACCTCTGAGGTCTCTCCAGCTGCTGCGGGTGTCTGGTGAGGTACATGCAAAAGGGTGCATTATATTCTATTAGTGATCTGATGAGGGTTGAGTAGGGTGAAGTTATAACATCCCTTGACCTAGATGCTATGATCTGCATTACATAGAAAGCTTTCCTTACTACTGTGGAAACTTGGTGGTCAAAGTTCAGACTGCTGCCAACTTGTGTTCCCAAGTCTCACACTACTGGGTTGTAACTCAGGGGGGTATTGTAAATATTGCAATTTGTAGGGAATTCTGTTTTGCCAAAAGGAATAATAATAATGCATTTTTTGCATTTAGTTTTAGACTATGGCTATGGCACCAATCATTCGTTTGTGTTACCCCTTCTTGTAATATGTTGACATCATTAGGAGAATCAATGATTTCTCCCAGTTTGCAATCATTGGCAAACTTGATGAGCCAGAGACTGTCTACTTTGGCCTGGACTTCTGAGAAACAGAAGGAAACACTCAGGGACCCAGCACAGACCTCTGTGATACTCCATTGGTGATGGATCTACTGGCTGAAGTGGAGTCACCAACTTTGACAGTGTGTGTTCTGTCGGTGAGCCAAGTGGCTAACCATCTAGTAACGTAAGGGTTAATCCCCAGCTGGGAGAGTTTCTCAATGATGCCAAGTGGGGAATTGTGTCAAACACCTTGCCAAGGTTGAGCTAAGCAGTGTGCATCGTCTTACCTTCATCCATGGCTTTGGTGACATCCTCAAAGAAGTTTACCAGGTTTAATAAGCATGACCTACCCTCAAAGTCAAACTGGGTTGGGTCCAGCTTTTTGTGGTTGCCTATGTCCTTGCTGATAAGGTCCTAGACTATTCTTTCCATGTCCTTGCAGATAAGGCTGGTTCAACTTGTAGGTCTGTAGTTTCCAGGGTCAGTTGATGGCCC